>NC_141043.1:40920000-40927500 GCF_052040795.2 Danio rerio | reverse complement strand
TCGCGCTTGACACTTCTTCCATGTCTGTTGTAAATGCAGAATTAGCATAAACAAAATTAATTAATTTTCTTGTCGGCTTAGTCCCTTTATTAATCCGGGGTCGGCACAGTGGAATGAACCGCCAAATTATCCAGCACGTTTTTACGCAGCGGATGCCCTTCCAGCCGCAACCCGTCTCTGGGAAACATCCACACACACTCAATCACACACACTCATACACTACGGACAATTTAACCTACACAATTCACCTGTACAGCATGTCTTTGGACTGTGGGGGAATATGGAGCACTTGGAGGAAACCCACGTGAACGCAGGGAGAACATTCAAACTTCTTGCTGTGAGGAGACAGCACCACCTACTATGCCACTACCTCGCCATAAACAAAATTTTTCACAAAAATAATAAAATAAAATAAAAATACTTAGAAATTAGGTAAAGGAAAATTCATCACATATAAAATTAAATAAAATTAAATAAAAATTAATTCAATTAAATAAAACACTAATTTATACTTATTTTATAACAAGAACAATAATATGATTAAGCATAAACAAAATTCTCCACAAAAATAAGCAGGGCATTATAGTGTAAAATAAAATAAAATAAAATAAAATAAAAAAATTGAGTCAAATGAATTAAGTTAACACAAAATGCTGCTATCATCACAGGAGCAATAATGTGATTGAAATTACATAGAAAATAAGAGACTAAAAAATATAAAAATTATTATATTATATATAATATAAATTTAAAACAGAATACAAAAACAAATATGCTTTCACAACAATAATAACCATAAAATAAGCATTTATCAATGACTGATTAAAATAAAAAAGTAAAATGAAAAAAAAATCATACAAACCCCACGGCAACACACTCAACAACATATCACAATTAATGGCAATGCATCTGGTTACAGCATCTGTCTTTTATGCTATAAGCTCTTTAGTTGACAAACTGCACACCCAGACACATGGTGTGGTTAAGTAATTACGTGAATGAGAAATTACGCAATTGAAGCCACAGCCAAACATCTTTCGACTTCTGTGCATTTACAGAGAAAAACACGACCATTGAAGGAAGTGAAATCAGAGCTGCTGCAGTTTGCATTGAATTTTTTTTTTTCAGCATCAGACACTCTGGATGGAGAACTGCCACAGCCATAGACTCCAAGACAAGAGTCTGGCCCATAAAGTAGACATTAAAAGAAGGTAAATTAAAAATAAAAAGGGCATTTACGCAAACCAAAGTTATATTATTTTGGTTCGCACGCTTTGTTTTCCTCAAGCTCTATTTAAACTGGGGCTAAAAACAGAAAGCCGCTTTATTGCAATTCTTTTGAACGAACTGTGAGTCCATATGGGTTTTAGTTTAGCTTTTTGTTATCATAGAGGAATTATTTTATCCACTAAAATCTCCTATACTTCCAAACCAATGAATGAATGTTGGCTTTTCCAGAATGTCTGTGTATGTGACAAAATTATCCATGAGCAATAAAGAAAAAAAAGAAAGATGTATTTAAAGAAAATCCAAATGCATGAAAAATACAGATAATCTCACATTAATCAAAATTGAGAGAAAAATAATAAAATGAAAAAAAAGGTTATTTAGGGTATTTATTTGTAAAATTTATCAAATAAAATGTATAAAATAAAAAATAAAAAAAAGTGTTGCACGGTGGCGCAGTGGGGAGCCCAATCGCCTCACAGGAAGAAGGTCAGCTCCAGCAGGGTCAATTGGCATTTCTGTGTGGAGTTTGCATGTTCTCTCCATGTTTGCGTGGGTTTCCTCTGGGTGCTCCAGTTTGTGGTACAGGTGAATTGCTGTGGCGACCCCAGATAAATAAAGGGACTAAGCCGAAAAAAAAATGAACGAATGAATAAAATAAAAAAAATACTTAAAAATTAGGTAAACAAAAAAATTATTTCACTACCAGAGCAATATAATGATTAAGCATAACCAAAATTCCCCACAAAATAAGCAGAGCATTTTTGTGTAAAAAATAAATTATAATAAAAATAATAATAAATAAATAATAATTAAAATTAAATAAATAAATTGATGACATAAAGAAATAAAATTAATTGTATGTAATATGATAATTATAATTAATTATCATATGATGATTATAATTACATAAAGATGTAATTAACAATATAATGTAAATAAGTATATACATATATATACTTCCAAACCAAAGAATGAATATTGGCTTAGGCCGAACTTTTCCAGGAAGAAAAAAAAGGATTATTTACAGAAAATTAAAATGCATAATAACTTTCAAATTATATTGTATTATCTTATCTTATCTTATCTTATCTTATCTTATCTTATCTTATCTTATCTAATCTTATCTTATCTTATCTTATCTTATATTATATACATTACAATATTATTATTATATTATTATAACATGAAAACAAATACAATAAAAATTACAGAACAATGGGAACATGGGATAATATGATTAAAATTAAATAAAATAAGAATAGAATGAAATATATTACATATTTACATAGTTACATATAATTCAATTATATTTAACAAAATAGGTAAAAAAAAATAATGTGAGATTCAAAAAATCTAATATATAGAAATAAAATAGCTACACAGAAATTAACAAAAAAATACCATAAAATAAGGTGTAAGAAAAAATACATTCTGATGTATAGAAATAAAATAAATTATATTATTATCATATAAATATTATTATATTATTACAGAGAAACTCATTTAAAAATGCTTTTACAATGGGAACAATAGTATGATTATAATAAAATAAAGATAACATTAATAAAATATTATCTGAATATATACATTACATAATTATATTGTAAAACATTAACACAAGCAATATAGGGGAGAGAAAAAATGACATTCGAATATATAGAAATAAAATAAATTATTACAAAGAAATTAATAAAAATGGGAACAATAATACAATTAAAATACAATTAATATTACAATACACAATTATGTTATATTATATTAAAAAATAAAGCAAATAAAATAAAGTGAGAGAAAAACATTATATTATATAGAAATTAACTAAATTATAACAGAAATGAAAAATGCTTTTACCATATGATCAATAAATTAAATTAAATTAAAATAAAAAGAGAACAAAATAATAATCTAAATGCGATTTAAATTGTTGAGCTAATAATAAACTATAAAAATGTCTCTCAGTTTTCACATCTAAAATTAAGCTAAATCATTTTCAACATTAATAAAAAAAATGTCTCTTAAATAGCAAATCAGCAAATCTAAAAACTAAAAAAAAGTGTGTAATGAATACATTTTTTTTTAAATCACAAAAATGAACAACTTACTGTTTTTGCATTACCGTTTTAACTGCATGTGTAGTCAAATATAATGCAGCTTTGATGAGCATACTGTAAATAATTCAGGAATATGATTACAACCACCAAAAAGGAGTAGACTGCCTTTCCCATTCCAAACAGATATAATATTCATTAATATTCCTTTGACTTAATCTCTATTTCAGGGGTCACCACAGCAGAATGAACCACCAACTATTCCAGCATATGTATTACGGAGCAGATGCCCTTCCAGCAGCAATTTTGTTTACCCAATTCACCTATAGCGCATGTCTTTGGAGTGTGAAGGAAACTGGAGCCTCCAGCGGAAACCCACGCCAACGCGACAAGAACATGCAAACTCCACACAGAAATGTCAACTGGCCCAGCCAGGACTCAAACCAGTGACCTTCTTGCTCTGAGCTAACGACTAAGCCACTGTGCTATAAACATATAAACACAGAACTGGTCTAAAGAAAGCAAATGGCCAAAATGGGAGAAGCAACAGAAGTATGAAGAGCGGAGCGAGTGACTGACGGGTCACAGCCGTGGGTCAGTGTACATCCGGAACAATTAAGAGGAAAGAACGCATTACCACACCAGTGGCCAAATGCCTGAGACGACATACAGTGACCAAGGTCTCCATTTATCAAGTTGAGGATGTGAGGTTATGATGCTATTGTGAGATTATGACGCATATTAAAATAAACACACTCACCAAACTTCCAAGCACAACACACAAGCCATCCTCACAACATGCATTCACTTTATAAAGAAAAGTATTTTAAAATACTTAAAATAAAATAAAAATTAAATTAAATTAAATTAAAATAAAAAGAGAACAAAATAATAATCTAAATGCGATTTAAATTGTTGAGCTAATAATAAACTATAAAAATGTCTCTCAGTTTTCACATCTAAAATTAAGCTAAATCATTTTCAACATTAATAAAAAAAATGTCTCTTAAATAGCAAATCAGCAAATCTAAAAACTAAAAAAAAGTGTGTAATGAATACATTTTTTTTTAAATCACAAAAATGAACAACTTACTGTTTTTGCATTACCGTTTTAACTGCATGTGTAGTCAAATATAATGCAGCTTTGATGAGCATACTGTAAATAATTCAGGAATATGATTACAACCACCAAAAAGGAGTAGACTGCCTTTCCCATTCCAAACAGATATAATATTCATTAATATTCCTTTGACTTAATCTCTATTTCAGGGGTCACCACAGCAGAATGAACCACCAACTATTCCAGCATATGTATTACGGAGCAGATGCCCTTCCAGCAGCAATTTTGTTTACCCAATTCACCTATAGCGCATGTCTTTGGAGTGTGAAGGAAACTGGAGCCTCCAGCGGAAACCCACGCCAACGCGACAAGAACATGCAAACTCCACACAGAAATGTCAACTGGCCCAGCCAGGACTCAAACCAGTGACCTTCTTGCTCTGAGCTAACGACTAAGCCACTGTGCTATAAACATATAAACACAGAACTGGTCTAAAGAAAGCAAATGGCCAAAATGGGAGAAGCAACAGAAGTATGAAGAGCGGAGCGAGTGACTGACGGGTCACAGCCGTGGGTCAGTGTACATCCGGAACAATTAAGAGGAAAGAACGCATTACCACACCAGTGGCCAAATGCCTGAGACGACATACAGTGACCAAGGTCTCCATTTATCAAGTTGAGGATGTGAGGTTATGATGCTATTGTGAGATTATGACGCATATTAAAATAAACACACTCACCAAACTTCCAAGCACAACACACAAGCCATCCTCACAACATGCATTCACTTTATAAAGAAAAGTATTTTAAAATACTTAAAATAAAATAAAAATTAAATTAAATTAAATAAAAAAAATTAAATCAAATTAAATTAAATACCTTTTATGATGGGAGCAATAAAAATATTATTAAACATAACTGAAATTCTCCATAAAATAAGCAGGGCATTACAGTATAAAATATTATATATATATATCATTTTATATAAAATAAAATAAACAATAAATAAATATAATAACAAAAACATAATAATAAATAAATCAAATAAACAAAATAAATACAAATTTATAAAATAAAATAATAAAAATGTAAATAAATTAAATTAAATAATAACCACATTACCCATAGACTATATGCACACAACATATATTCACTTCATAAAGAAAAGTAAAAAAAAATTTTCATATTTTGGAGATTGGGATAGTTTGGTTAATCATCATAATAATCATCATAATATTGTTGATTTATCATGTGTAAGACATGAAATTATCATATTAAAACAGGATTCTGATGCATATGAACTAAACACAACTAGCAAGGTGAAATAGTACATGTGGACTACTTTTTTTTGGAGTCTTGACTAGTCCTGATCAAAGCACACATTTATTTTATGAACTTAACAATATATTTTTTCCTAATTTCTAATTAAGTCTTACTTAATTAGAAGTAAGACTTAAGTCTTTACTAAACTAAACTAAATTAAGTCTTATAATAGAGTTTTGGTAGTGTAAAAGACACTTTATATTCAGTAACAACAAAATTTGATTTAATGAAAACAAAATTTAAACCTGAACAGAGAAAAAATTATTTCAAGAATAACTGCTCTTGTTCAGTTGCTTTTTTAGTAAATGCAATCTGCAAGCAAGCTTTGTTTTAAGAAAAAACACATATTTTTACAATAGGTTGATTAATTCCAACAGAAATCAAATCAAATCTAGCAAACGAAGCGCCACCGGTGGTCAATCCCCCATTTTATTAATCAAATATTGCATACAAAGAAAATTCTGGCTGCCTCTGAAACCTAATTTTATTTCACATCACACAGTTCTTTAAGTTTGATTCCTTAGAGGGTACAGAAAGAGAACTTGTATCCTTTTAGCAAGATGTTAATACTATTCTCAGGTCTCTCAACTTATAATCACTTATTATACCATGCTGTAAATGCACATTTTTGCCCTCGATAGTCTGGCAACAATAAAAAAAACATTTGCATCCAGTTTAGAATCACTGAATTTTAAGTTGCGAGATATTAAATAGCACTTTTGGTTTCTGTAAATAAAACATATATAATTGGCTGATAACATGAGGCAGAAAAAAGAGCTATGCCGAAGTGTGCATAGCACTGGTTTAACTCTCCCTCCCAGCCATATTCACTATGCGCTGTAAAGTAGCTTTCACAGCGGATGCAGAAAGTCCTGCACTACGAAATGAAACCTATTCATTTTAATGGTTTGGGCTGAGAAATAGTAGAAAATTGCTGCACCGGCCAAAGCACAAGAGCAGCAAAGAGCACACTGGCTAGCCTATCCACTTAAATAAGGCATAGACAGAACATGTATATTTTGTATAGATGTTCATGCTGCTTGCAATAGTGCTATCATGGCAAAACTAGTTAAAAAAAAAAACACCTCTTCACTTATCTTTTGTTTTTTAATAATCATTGCAATTTAACTAAATTTAAGAGTTACATTTACTTTTGCTTTCTATAATTTAATAAAGTAATAAGTAATTATTACAAAGTATTACCGTTTTTTTATTTTTCGATTTCCAGACTTTTATTTCTGTGCATCCCTAATTTTAAAGTCTTATCAGTTTAAACTCCTAACATACAGGTTTTCTAAATGCACAACGTGTACATGGAAATCTGGGATTTACTGTAGATGCTGCGCTGAGTGAACATTAAACTAAGCTACAAGCATTGTCAAATACACAAGTTCACAATATTAGTTTTGCTAGTTAATGTGCAAAATAACAAGGTAATAAAATATAAATGAAAACAAAACTACATTTGCTCTAACATTTTATTACCATAATTTACATAGACACAATCACTGATTTATTTAATAAATGATGCATTTTAAAATGAAAATAATAAATAAAACAAAATCTTCAAAATATTGTGTATTAATGCTAATTTAAAATATACATACATTCACACACACAAGATTGAAAAAATTTACAAATTTAAACATTTGAACAAACATTTTTGGAGGAAACTGTATGAGTATCAGTATATTAGATGCGTGAACATGCCACTAACCTAATTAATTATTTATATTCAGGATATTCTGATGTGTACATTGCCGAAAGAAATTCCAGGACTACAATCAAGCAAGTGTAGAAACACGATACAGAAAATAACTGCATTCACATTTCATTTTCG
>NC_141043.1:40895000-40915000 GCF_052040795.2 Danio rerio | reverse complement strand
AACTGTAAGTCACTTTGGAAAAAAGCATTCGCCAAATGTCTATATGTAAATGTTCTACACATGACTAAAAAAAAAAACATTATTTTGCTAAAAAATCTGTGTGCTCACACATCAACAACAAAAAACATGAGAGTCACATGACAACCAAGACAAGTAAATAAGCAAGCATCGACATGATGATAACAAATGAGACAACGTGACATCCAAGAAAAATAAACCAGCGAACATACAAATAGGCACAAATAATGAAGAATGTCTCCTTATTGACACATCAGAGGCTGCGCTCACCGTTAGCCGGTCCGGATCGCATGCGTGTTTGCACGAGTGCATGTTGCTCCACACTTTTGTGCGACAAAGCGCAGTCCTCTATTCTCCGTCCAAAGCAAACGGCACCTTCCCCTGCAGTCTGCCAGGATTTGAGGTGCTTTCAATCTAATAACTCCATAAGCTGCTCTACGTGTGTGTGTGCGTGTGTGTGATTTCCTCCAGCGTGGGTGCTGTTTAGCCCCTCAAGCACTGTTTATTTAACTGCCTCTATGCGAGTGTGCATGAGGAAGAAGATGTCAGATATAATCTGATAAGAGCAAGGCTGAAAAATCCAGTTTGTTTACTAAAAAGCCCTCACACACACATTTCTTTATAGTCTTGCAGACATCTGTGACTTCATATGAAGCTTGTCTGTGAAAATCTGTTCACATGAAGTGCTTTAATAATACTTGAGGAGAGGAAATGATGGACATAGTTAGCCAAAGGCACTAAAAGGGGAAAGAGAAAGTTGGAAAATGACAGGGTATAGTTATGTCATCATACTTTGATTAAAGATATTAAATCATAATTACGTAATATGTGAGCACTTCTGCATTTCTACGGAGACCCGGAAGGGATGTGATGGTGGGGAAAAAATGGGTGAAAGAAAAAAATACTGAACCAGAGAAAAAGTATGTACATTTATTTTTTTCCCCTCGCAAAGATGTTTTGCGTTCCCTGGTTTTTCCACAAACACTTCCTGTTCACTTCATACATGTCAACCCTCACGTTTTTGCCAAGACTCTCCTGTATTTTACCATTCTATCCCGCTATCATCCTATCATTCAGTATTTTCCCATATTTCTCGTGTATTTTTAATCTTAAAAGCACGTTGAAATGAATATAAAAATGTCTTTTTCCCACTGTCACGTCCCTTCTGGTGTCCGTACATTTCTGACTGGTTTGTGTGAAGCTATAAATTTGAATGAATTTAGATTCATATCTTTTAAATAATCAAAACAAATTAAATTAAATTAATGGAAAAGGCGGTTCATTCCAGAGTGGCGACCCTTGATAAATAAGAGACTAAACCAAGTCAAAGGAAAATTAATGAATAAAATCTAAATAAACAAATTACTTCAGGTCTAATTAATCATTTCATGGTCATTATTTTAAGTAGCAGTGTAACGAGTGTAATGAGTGGGTATGAATGTTTCCCAGAGATGGGTTGCAGCTAGAAGGGCATCTGCTGCGTAAAACATGTGCTGGATAAGTTGGCGGTTTATTCCGCTGTGGCCACCCTGGATTAATAAAGGGACTAAGCCGACAAGAAAATGAATGAATGAATGAAAAGAGTGTAAAGTCAGGTGGACCTTAGGGGACATTATCACAAAAAAAAAAAATCCCTAACACTTATTTCGAAAAAAAAAAACTTTGTCGGAGTGAATTTTGTGATCATGGCGGTCTGCTTGTACATTATTTCTGCATATAAATGTGTAACAGATTTGGAAAAGTCGAGGTTTTAAAACCGCTTAAATTTTCTGTTATACCATCCCTAAACCACATAAAAGTTTTTTTTTTTATGTTTTATTTATTTTTGAAAATAATGAAGACAGCGGAAATCAAATCGACAATGATTTAATTTAATTATTTAGCCTGACATGTTTATTGTTCCAAAATAATATAAATGTTTCCTAAAACAAAACATATTGTGTTCAATGGGGTAAAACCTGTTTTTTTTTTTTAATCCAGATATTTAACATATTTTAGAGAAGTAATCTCAATCCTGTGATATTTTTATCCAAGGTAATCATACTGTCAGAAACTTATACTGACCCATGCCTAATAACAGACCATTCACTTTTCCAACTACACTTTCCTGGTGTATTTGCATATATTACTTTATTTTGCATTTTAAATTTATTTCAAAATAGATGTTTTAATTAGTTAAACACAGGTTTTAAAAACTGTCAGGTCATGATTTGAATGAAATAAAAAAGGAAATATAAAAATTAACAAGGCACCATTAAATTCACACAATTAATATTTTTTTGCATTATTTACATGAAAAGTGAAGGAGGATTATGTGGCTGGATTTTATTTATCATTTATTTAATATTTAATATTTTTACGTTTTGGGCCTAGGTTAAAAAAGTCCATTGTCAAATTAAAATGTAATGATTTACAAAAACAAAATGTACCTTTGGACAAAAAAAAAAAATTTTATGGAAAGTTATCATTTTTATAACGTATTATTATAAAGTATTACCCAAATGAATATTTACAAAAATCTGATCGAACAGAGACAAAGGGCATACTCACACTAAGTGCAGTTGCCTTGAACCGTGCCAAAGCATGCTTGTCCCCCCTCCCCCCAATGGCCTGCACGAACAACGCTTACATCATCGATGACCCTACTGTTCCGTTTAACAGGAAGACAAATGCTTTCTCTCAGCACAATGGGCACTGCTTTTATTTTGTATTATTTTTAGTCGTTAGGGATGCATTGACAATCAAGTATTTTGAGGAACAGATTAACAACTTTTGAAGCTTATAAATTATCATAAAGTCCTCGTGCTGCAAGTATTAGGAGGTTTGCTGAAGGTGCAGCTGATGTTCAGTGAGGGGTTTGTATCTTTAATAAGCTAGGACAGTTTGCATTCATTAAAAAGAAAAAATGATTAATAAATCCATATGAAATAGTCCCTTAAAAGTGACGTCGCGTCTTCAGTTTCTAGTCAGATGAACTTTGCACTCACATTACTAAGCCCAACCGAACCGCGCTCTGGGACGCCTTTTCCATCTGGGCCAGGGCCGGCCAACGGAAGAGCGCCTGGGCCTGATTCAGAGGCCACACAGTTTAGATAGCATAGCTTGACTGCACCCTACGTCTACACTAATCTGACGTTGTCATCTAAAAAAGCTCTGCATTCACACAATGTCTTTCAATTGTTTCCCAAAAGTTGGTCATCCACACTGAAAAGACTGAAAACGCTTTCATTAAGATGAAAATGACGCCGGTCAAAGTATTTTGCATCTGCTGTTTATTAACATTTCGCTTAATTTAAACATTTCACGAAAGATGTCGAGGCACCAAGTCTTTGCCTCGACAGCAGTAATGAGTTGTTGCTGCAAGTAACACAGAAGTATAAATTTGCAAAAGTGAGCTAGAATGTAGACGGTGAGACGAGCCAAACCAACAGCTCTGAGTAAACATTCTGTGTCCTTTGAAGAAAAGCAATCTGGAGCATGTAGCAAAAGGACATTAATTTTTAACAATGCTGTCAAAACAGAAAGCATCCAAAAAACCACTGCTGTACAATGTCAGCAACCATTTTAGCTGAACTGATCATATCGCAATGCGTTCATCCACAATGAACAGTTGGAATTATAGTAGACCAGCACCACAACTTAGTACGCATGAGATTTGTTGAGTCACTGCAAAGAATAACCATAACAGTGAACGTTTATCATTTACATGTGTGTAAAGGCATTTCAATAGATTTTAAAGCATTTAGGCACAAAAAATTACAATAATTGTGACTTAAAAATATTTTTACTGAATTATTAATACAACGAAGACTATACAATGTTTACATCACATTCCATTATTAAATTTCTGTACCTTGAATATAAAGCACTGTTTATTTTACTTTTTTCTCTTCTCTCTTAATTTATCTATCATTGTAATTTGTTTATTATGTTTTACACATCATTCACTACCCTATAAAATCACCACAATCCACCTAAATGAATGATTTTTATCCAAATAAAGCTAATCAAGTCATCTAGTGAAATTGCATATTAATATCGCAATATGTAATCGCAGAAAAACTAAATATCACAACGTCCGATTTTTCCAATATCATGCAGCCCTAGATCCCGTTGTTTTCAAAAGACTCCATTTGCACAGTCCGCACTGTGACACGAATACAGTGCTTTCATATGTATCCACTTTAGAAAGATATAGCCAAGCCTGAAATGAGGCCTAATCACTCATGAATTGACTTTTGCTGCTTGTTCAAACTACATATTTAAAATGAGTAGAAACAGCAAAGATCTTAAGATTATTTTGGGAGAACCTTATTGTTTTATGTTCAACTTAAGTTTGTAAAAGCTAACAAGTTAACTAAATTGATTTGCGTTGTGACAACTTGGAGGAATTGTGTGGAACCCACAGTTTTTTTTACACTGATGGTTAGGAGACAAAAACATTACAGTTTGCAGTGGCTCAGCCAGAGTCCCGACCTAAATCCAATTGAGAATCTGTGGAGAGAGCTAAAGATCAGAGTGAGGACAAGGAGACCCACCAACCTGAAAGAGTTGGAGCTTTTCGCAAAAGAAGACTGGGCAAAAATGCCAGTGGAGACATGCAAAAAGCCACTCAGCAATTATATGAAGCGTTTTATTGCTGTAATATGCAATAAAGGCTTTACTATTGATTACTGAGAAGGGTATGAATAATTATGGGCGTGACACTTTTTGTTCAATTGCAAATAAAAGCTGAGAAATATAGTTTTCCCACAAT
The DNA here is from genome assembly GCF_052040795.2 of Danio rerio. Classification (NCBI taxonomy): domain Eukaryota; kingdom Metazoa; phylum Chordata; class Actinopteri; order Cypriniformes; family Danionidae; genus Danio; species Danio rerio. The sequence continues at coordinate 40,910,226 of NC_141043.1, read as the reverse complement.
GATGCCTTTTGTACATCATCTTATTATCTTTTGGGAGTATACAGTGTCATTTCTGGTCAAAAAAGGGCTATAGATAGGCTAGGGCTATAAATAATTTCGGTGCTTGACTGTATATTTTCCTTGCCTAAAAATGCAGACTCAATGTGGACACAATTCCAAAAATATGATTTAAAAAAAAATCGTGTTGGTGTGAATATTGCCAAAGAGTCTGAAAACTGGCACGTTGAGCTATAGGAGAAGCTAAAGCAAAGAATATTTTGAAAGCTGATCATCTCACATAAGGTTTGTCAGTCAAACACATGAAGAGCAAATCCTAATGAACCCCAAACAGAAGACTGCACAACGTCAGTTTACAGAGATTTACCATAATACTTAAGAAAACACCACACCCTTGAAAAAAGAAAAAAAAAACACTCTGAAAGGGAGGGTTTTAGTTCTGCTTTCTTATTGCATCAACGATGTATTTCCAGGATTAAAATGCACTGAACGCACCAGTACTTGTAAGTCAGAAAAATCCCATTTCTACCAAACACACACTCGACAAAAAGATACTTAAGATTCAGGAGCTCCTAAACAAATCTATTTTTTGCTTGAGTTATTAATATAATGAACAAATTGTTGGTTTTATCTTACTTTGTTTATTGGGCATTCAGAGTGTGAATCATTCTAAACTTGACTTAAAAACAGTGGTTCTTTAAGGAATTATTTTAGGTGGCTGAGGTACTGCAGTATATAAGAACCACAGCCATACAATGACCTCCGCACCCCCTTTTTTATCAGCATGAACTGGGTTTAGTTTAGTGCATTCGTCTGGCAAGCCTTCTAAAAACCAATTTGCTTTTTCATGGCTAGAGAGCCTCCATAGAGCCAGGTCTGGAGAAACAATAGAGCTAGGTGTGATGTCACTGTATTTCTTTCCCAGCAACACAAATGCAGAAGCACCAAATACAAACACACTAATGATGATGAGTTGCTATTAATGCTTCCAGCTTTGCACATCCAAATAGCAAATCCAGCTTTTTCTCGCAGACTACAAGTAATACAAGATTAAAAGTAATAATAACATATTTAACATTGCGTTTTGCTGCGATCATTAAAATTGCTGCTCAACATTAGAGCCTGACCGATATATCGTTTTGTCAATTTTATTGGCTAAAATGGCAATACATCAGAGAATCTGCGGGCAATATGAACTTTTTAAAAACATTTCACAGAATATGTAAAATATGTAGTTTTGCCGATTTTATCAGCCAATATGCCAATAAATTAGAAAATCTGTGGCCGATATGAGCATTTTTAAAACATATTTCACAGAATATGCAGACGTTCAAATAACAATTAAGAAAATTATATAGTTTTGCTGATTTAATCGGCCAATATGCAGATACATTGGAGAATCTGGCGCCAATATAAACAGAATATGTAGACATTCAAATAACAATTAGGAAAATATATAGTTTTGCCGATTTTATCAGCCGATTTGCCGATACACTGGAGAATCTGTCGACGATATGAAAATTTTTAAAACATATTTCACAGAATATGCAAACATTTAAATAACAATTAGGAAAACATATTGTTTTGCCAATTTTTTAACCATTATGCTGATACATTGGATAATCTGCCGCCGATATGAACATTTTAAAAAATATATTTCACAGAATATGCAGACATTTAAATAACAATCCTGAAAATAAATAGTTTTGCAGATTTTATCAGCCAATATGCCGATACATTGGGAAATCTGCTGCCGATATGAATTATTTTTAAAATGTATTTAACAGAATATGCAGACATTCAAACAACAATTAAGAAAATATATTGTTTGGCAGATTTTATCAGCGGATATGCCGATACATTGGAGAATTTGCCGCTGATATGAACATTTTAAAAAACAATTTGACAGAATATGCAGACATTCAACTAGCAATTAGGAAAATATATTGTTTTGCCAATTTTATCACCCGAAATGCTGATACATTAGAGAATCTGCTGCCGATATGACCTTTTTTTAAAAATAATTCACAGAATTTGTAGATACTCAAATAACAATTAGGAAAATATATAGTTTTGCAGATTTTATCAGCCGATATGCCAATACAGTAGAGAATCTGGCACAGATATGAACATATTTAAAACATATTTCACAGAATATATAACTGCTGCTTTAAATGTAATTACTTAGTTAGAAAGCAGAGCGCACTCTATTGTATACAAGTTATACATAAGTTATATATAATTTTTTTGTTTTGTTTTCACCTTTATTTTTGAATGGACAGTAGAGAGAATTGACAGGAAAGCATGGGGAGCAGAGAGAGGGGAAGGATCGGCATAGGACCGCGAGGTGGAATCGAACCCGGGTCACCGCGGGCACCGGAGTGCATGTGTCGACGCACTAACCACTACATCACTGGCGCCGACATATATAAGTTTAATTTAACATCATTTATTTATGTTATTTATTATATATGTTTTATGTCATTAAATATGCTTATTTTTTATGTTTACTTTACCTAAATGTTATTTGAATGTCTACATTTGGAAAAGCTGTGCCTCTCCTTTATAAATCAGCACACAAAAAAAATGTGTTTCCTTATCTATTATTTTTATGTATTTGCTGTGTTCTATGAACAGTACCAGTCAAAAGTTTGGACACAAGAACGGAAAAGGGTCCTTTGGTTGGTACTGTACTACAATATGCAAATATACTGTAGAATATCGGCCGATATATTGATACCTGTATTGTTTTAACTTCCCGTTTTTAGTATCGTAACTTAAAAAAAAATAATAATAATAATTCTGTCAGCCCCTGACATAAGCAGTTCTTACTTCTTTTGACATTTCACCCACTTATAAAATTTGTCATCATTTACTCGTCCTCGACTTTCTCCAAACCATGAAAGAATATGTTTTTGAAGAATGTTGGAAGATTTAATCATTGACATCCACAGTAAGAAAAAAAAAAACTATGGAAGTTGATAGTTACAGGTTTCCAACATTCTTCAAAATATCTTCTTTGTGTTTAACAGAATGAAAATACCAGATACAGGATTGATTGCAATTACATTTTCATACTTGGATAAACAATGTCTAATTCCTCTCAGATTTGTTCCCTAAATAAGAGATAAGAGTGTGTTTGGGGATTATAAAGTCTCATCCTCCAAAACCCCTGCTGTCTGCCGCAATTAAAAGAGTCTATATTTAAAGAGGCAGACAGAAGCAATACAATTACCTGAATTTGCCTCAGGTGCTTCAGGTAAAGAAACTGAAAAGATGTGGCACGAGTGCTTCAACACAGCTGACACCCATCTAGTGCTTTTTCTCAAATTTAAGGACACTAGATGTTCTTGCCCGTGTGTCATGACTCATGACCGCTCCATCGCCTCTTTTGTCAGAATATCTTATTTTCAATCTTGAAAACTAAATTCCTTGTCCGTCAAACCGCTCTTCAAAACGTAATGGTCTGTATTAATGTTTTAACTGTTTTTGAGACTCTTCTGCTCATTTAACCAAATACAAGTTCAGGAAAAACTAAATGTTTTAAATTTTTTTTTAATGGATATACTATCAAATGTAGTTTCTTTCTATAATTCAAAGCTGAATTTAAAATAATTTCTCTGGTTATCAGTGTCATAAGATACTTAGAAAAAATATTAATGTTTTTCTGCTAGAAATGTTTTAATACATTTTGATAACAGCTATTTTATAAGGGAAAATTATAATGCATTTTTTTTTACTACATAGAAATAATGTTACTAAACATATTTATTTGAAATAAATCCTGTTCTTTCCCATTATAAATATGACAAAAAACCTGAATCTGTCAGAATTGAACTTTTCACTGAAAATATGTAGTGACATACACTTTATTAGGTACACCAGTCCAACTGCTTGTTAACGCAAATTTCTAATCAGCCAATTACATGGCAGCAACTCAATGTATTTAGGCATGTAGACATGGTCAAGACGATCTGCTGCAGTGGAAAGCGAGCATCAGAATGGGGAAGAACGGTGATTTAAGTGACTTTGAATGTGGAATGTATCATCTCAGACTGGTTTCTTGAACATGACAATGAGTTCACTGTACTCAAATGGCCTCCAGAGTTACTAGATCTCAATCCCATAGAGCACCTTTGGGATGAGGTGGAATGGGAGATGTGCAGCCGACAAATCTGCTTTTTATAAAAAACACACAGTAACGAAACAAAAACAAACTACAAGAAACGAAAACTGAAACTAAATGAAAGTAAACAAAACAAATTTTAAATTTTTGGATGCGTTCAGCAACCTTTACGCATTTGATAAAAAACAAACTGTATATTGCAGGCAAATCTATAGCGCAAGTCTTGGTACAATATATATAGAATAATTAATCTTAAAAAAAATAATAATAAATTATATATATATATATATATATATATATATATATATATATATATATATATGTGTGTGTGTGTGTGTATATGTTTGCCTTAACTATATGAAACAAAACCTAAACAAAAACAAAACAAAAAAACACAAAAAAAAAATGCATTTAGAATTTTTGGTTGTGTTCAACAACCGTTACTCATTTAATAAAAAACACACAGTAACGAAACGAAAACAAACTACAACAAACAAAAACAGAAACTAAAAGAAACTAAGTGAAACAAAACAAATTTTGAATTTTTGGATATATATATATATACATATATATATACATATACATACATATACATACATATATATATATATATATATATACATATACATACATATATATATATATATACATATACATACATATATATATATGCATATACATACATATACATATATATATATATACACATACATATACATATATATATATATATATATATATATATATATATATATATATATATATATATATATATATATATATATATGCATATACATATATATATATATATATATATACATATATATATATATATATATATATATATATATATATATATATATATATATATATATATATATATATATATATATATATATATATATATATATATATATATATAAAACTGTATGAAATAAAAAAAGAAATAAAACAAACAGTGTGGTGCAGGCAAATGTCTAGCGCATGTCTCAGGGTAATGGTTTTCTGCTTTTCAGGTTATCCCTGTGAACTTCTCAGGACTGATTTGCTCAGCCCAGCAACTAGACATCATGCGCAACGCTGACAGCTATACAACAAGCAGAATGGTTTAATGGTCCATTTCCCAGAAACCAACATTACGCAACAGCTTCTTTCCTCAAGCCTGCCCAGAAAACACCTCAAACTGCCACAGCCTCCAATGTTCACTGTTACAAATAGGACCAAAAATCTGATATCATTTTTTCCATTTTCAAGAGTTTCATCAAGCTACTACTGATGAATGAAAACACTCCCCATTGAAAAGCCATTATCTTACTCTGGCGGGTAGATTTTCATACCCAGTCCACCATCCTCATGCCAACAGACAGTAAGCGGTCTATAACCATTACACAAAAGTGAAGTAATCGTACCATTCCTTCACGAAGAAAACCACTCAACTGGGCCTTCACTCACTCATTTCATCTTGTGAGCCATTACCTTGTCCATTCAAGCTGGATTTATGTTTTCGGTGGTTATTTAATGACATTACAATCTGTGGGGAAAATTAATCTATGAGCGAGGCTCACGGCTTATAATTTAGATGTGAATGAAAGACAACATATGCAAGAGAGCAAAACCATATGAGGCCAGAAAAACCTGTTAAAACATCCAAAAGGCTACTTTTATTTTTAAGTCATAATATGCAAAATTTGTGAAGTTCATAAATCAGTAGTGGGTGGAAATACACATTTAAAAAGTAAAAATCCCTGAAATGTAATGTCCATGGTTATGTTTGTTTGTTTGCTTTATTTATAGAGCACATTTAAAAACAACAGATGTTGACCGAAGTGCTTTACAAAAAGACCAGGGGCCTCATGTACGAAGACTTGCGTGGAAATCTTACTAAAACATTGCGTACGCACGAAGCTGTAAATGTGCGTACGCAGAAAAAAATTCAGATGTATGAAACACTGCGTACGCCAAATCTCACGCATATTCTTTTGTACATCCGAATGAACGTGAAACTGAGCGCAACATGCACGAGCACAAAACCCCTCCCTGCCTCCTCCCCCGTATGAATATGCTAATGACTATGCTAATGGAAAAACCCAACGAAAAAGCAACGGCAAAATCAAGCAAAAAGAGAAACTTTGAACAGAATGTGAATTGGAGGTGCTGCTTTCGGAGGTAGACCGGAGAAAAGCGGTGTTATTTGCAAGTTTGTTTTCCGGAATTAACAACAAAAGAAAAAAATAGAGTGGGAGAGTTTAGCTGATGCAGTTAACACAGTTGGGTCTGAACATCGCACTGAGTGCATTTAAAAAAGAAATAGTGTGGTTTATAACTGAAAAATGTTGCAGTACCCTTAGCAGTCTCAGTGGCGCACCTCATAAGAAGCATGAGATCATGTACAGACATGTTCGAGCATAATCTCGGCTCGAATCCAGCGTTTAATGAATTCTTTATTTTTTTCCCCGCTACATATCAGATTTTGCCCACTATTTATCAAGAGGAAGACAAGTAGGAATCATCAATAAGTTTGTGCATCATATTTTATTTGCACATTTATTGAATGGAAATGTTTCTGATTCACGCATGCAAATTCATCTTCAGATAGTGTCTTTATTGCAATGTGCGTGCAGTAGATGGCTCAGATTACATCGGGAAAACAGGCGACCGCTGCAAATTGTGCTTTAATGTTTAGCTGGTCAACTGTATGGTATGGAAATCTTACATACCTACTATATGAACCCGTCTCATACAGCTGCCATTGCAAGGCTCAGACACTTTGTAGAGAGGAATTTAACACAACTGCCTCTAGGAGTCGCCAATGGAAATAAAACAGACACGCACAAAAAATGTGCGTACGCCAGCCAGAAAGCTGCCGTGAACCTGCGCACATTCCCACGTTCAGTTCATTGTTAGTAAATCCAAACGTGAGCGATTCTGAGCGTGAAACCTGGCGTACGCTAAGTTTTTGTGCGTACGCAGCGTTGATACATGAGGCCCCAGCATACAAAATCTATACCTATATATAAAAATTAAGCAAAATATATGAAACAGATTAAAATTAATTAATTACAATCAAAGGCAAGAGACAGAAGGTGTTTTTTTAGATGAGACTTAAAAGCACCAAGTGAAGAACATGACCTGATATGTAAAGGCAGACCATTCCACAGTCGGTGGGGCTGCAGCAGAAAAAGCCCTGTCACCTCTTGATTTCAACTGTGTTTTGGGGACAACTAGCTGAAACGTGTTTTCGGACCTGATTGGCCTCAATGAAGTGTGCCAGTGAAGAAGCTCAGAGATGTAAATCGGTGCCAGACCATTCAAACTTTTAAAAACAAGTAGCAATAACTTATATTGAATTCTAAATTGGACTGGGAGCCAGTGAAGAGATGATAAAACTGGTGAGATACTAGAATTTTTTTTGTCTCAGTTAAAAGCCTAGCAGCTGCATTTTGAACCAGCTGCAGGCGTGCAATTGATGCCTGTGAAACTCCTGAATACAAAGAGTTACAGTAGTACAGTCTGGACATAATAAAAACATTAATGATGGTTTCCAGCTCTTTAAAAGATAGAAAATGCTTCAGTTTGGCAATGTTCCTTAATTGATAGAAACCACTTTTGACGACTGAGTTTATTTGCTTGTTGAACAGTATCTCAGTGTCAAAAGTAACTCCAAGATTTTTTACGTGACTGTGGACGTTAGGCTTGATCGAACCTAATTGATTAATTGTAGATTCACAGACACTCGGAGGGCCACCATGGTTAGTAGATACTCTTCTGTGGAAAAGGCCAGAGAGAAATCTATTCATTCATTCATTTATTCATCCATTTTCCTTTGGCTTAAATCAGGAGTCGCCACAGCGGACTGAATTACTAACTTAACCAGCATATGTTTTACACAGCGGATACCCTTTCACCTGCAACCCAGTACTAAGAAAAACCCATACACACTCATTCACACATGGCCAATTTAGTTTACTCAATTCACCTATAGCACGTCTTTGGACTTGCGGGAAAAATCAGAGCACATGGAGGAAACCCACCAGAACACAGGGAAAACATGCAATCTCTACACAGAAATGCCAACTGGCCCAGTTGTGACTCGAACCATGCAGTGACCTTCTTGCTGTGAGGTGCCAGTGCTAACCACTGCGCCACCGTGCTACCACCGAAGAGAAATAGACTTTATTTAAAGAAGCTTTAAAGTTGTGACTTTCTAAAGATTTTATTAATTAAGTTGAATTTAAGAACAGTTTCAGTCATAAGTTTAAATTATCCTTTTTTTCATTGGTAATCAATCATTTTTTCATAATTTTGTATGGGTTAAATTTATTCTCTAAATAAACTAAAAATGATTTATTAAAGTAGTTTAATACAACAGAGCTGAATGACTTTGTTAATTACTGAAAATCTGCACACCATAAACTGTATTGAAGAACTGAATCAGATCGATTCAAAAGCAAACCATTTTTGTAAACTGGATCAAACAATTACACTGAAAAAAAACTATTTAAAGATGATTCCTTGCTACATTTACTACATTTTTGTTAAGGTATAGTGGTTGTAAAAAATTTACTTGGGCTGAATTCAAACAAACAAATTAAGCTGAACATTGCTACATTTAATTTGTTTACATTTAACACATTAATTGCTTGCAACAATTTTGCAGAAGTCATTTTTTTTAGTGTCATTGACTGTCTGAGTTTAAACTAACTATAATATAAATTTAAATAAAAAAAACTGTTCTTTTTTAAAAAGTTAATTAACAATAATTGTTTAAATTATTGTTATTATTGTAATTATTATTATTAACTTATTATTAAAGTTAATTATTAATTAAAAGCTAAATAAAATAAACAAATTAAAAATAAAAATGTAAAAACTAAAATAAATTTTTAAATATAAATAATTAATTGTATTATTTATTAAATGTATTTATTTATAAATATTATATTAATAAAACAATATATGTATTAATTATTATTATTTATTAAATTACTGAAATCAAATAATAAATTAAAATGTAACTAAAATGTTAAAATGTTATTAAAATGAAAAAATATTTTTGAATAACAAATCTAAAAAGACATTAAAAATCTAATTAAATAAAATAAAATAAAAGAAATAGTAAAATGTTATTAAATACAAACGTAAAATAAATAATTCTATTTTATGCAACAAAATTCAGCAGCCAAATGTGTCAAAACATTCCACCACTATATCATTAAATACTTCTCTTCTGTCAGTAATTAGATAATACATTCATGTGCCCTTAAGTTAAATGGTGAAGTGAATGATTTTATGAAATAAGACAAATGATTCATTCAAATGATTCAACATTTTTTGTTTGTTTGTTTTACTAAAGTACTAAAATACTAAATCAGTCTTTCTTGAGTTGGGAGAAATTATTGAATTAAAAAACTCAACCAGTCTGATTACAGACAAAAGTATCATCCATTTCAGCCTTCTATGTTTAAACAGGTAGTTCACCCAAAAATGAAAATTATTTATCTTTTACTCGCCCTTTACTTGTTCAAAACGTTTTCAAAATTTTTTCTTCTGTTGAGCACAAAATAAAATATTTCTAAAAACCAACATTCTTCAAAATATCTTCTTTTGTGTTCAACAGAAGAACGAAAATAAATAAATGTTTAAAACCACATGAGGTAGAATAAATGAGGTCATTTTAATTTTGGGGTGAACTAACTAACCCTTTTAAAAAGGCCATCCAGTAACCAGAGCCAGACAGAATATGTGGATACTTTTTTCTTTTTCTGCACAAAAGTTTGAAAAACATCTGCAGATGTATATGCATTGTGTATTAATTATTTTGAGAGTAACAAAAAACCTTAAACATGTATAAAAAAATAAAATAAATAAATAAATAAAAACTTATTTTATTTAAGGTTTACAATGCAAAACCAATTAGAGCCTCTCATAAAAAAGAGCTACTTAAAGACAGAAAAATATTACTTTACAAACTGTATTGTCAATAAATCCTATAAACACTGACATATTATTCATTAATGCCACTGAAATTAATATAAAAACTGAACAAAAAGATATATTTATACACATTTACCCAAGTAAATACATAGATGCAATGATAGGCTAAAAAAACGAAATTTCTGCATGCCTACTGTACCAATAACATATACACTACCTGACAAAAGTCCTAATTAATCTTGATGAACTCTGGGAGTCCTGCAGAAACGCTTTCTTTGCCATTCCAGATGACTTTTTTAAATAAGTTATCTGAGTCATTGCAGAGATGTATGGATGCAGTCCTCCAAGCTCATGGGAGTCATACACAATATTCATTCTTTTCCCACTGCATCATGACTTTATATTCTATACTGAATATCATTAATAAGTGAAAAGACTTTTGTCTGAGCAAAGTCAGACCTTACTGTCCTAATTAAATAATTAAAAATCAAGGCATGACCATATTTTATTTTGGTAAAATAAGCATAATCTAAAGGCCTTTGCCTTTCATATAAGCCACTTCCGATACCAAATGATCAACTAGTAGTCAAGTTATTATTTCTTGTTTCTAAAACTTTTGTAAGGTAGTGTACAATGAAAAAAGAAGCTATAGAGTGTTCATGAACTGCTTGTCACCGTCTAAACTAACTTATGCATTGCTTATGTAATGAAAATCAAACCATTTAACTGTTAGTTCCATAACTGGAAAAAAGCAGACGTAAATGAGAAGCGACGGCCAAATGAGATGCATGTGTTTGATCGCTCGGCAGCTCGGAGATTAATAGTGGAACCAGGAAACAGAAAAAACCCTGAATTTATCTGGAAAGTGAGGCTTTCCCTGAAGACTGACGGATGAGCGGGAGGATTCATTAGGACAGGATGAGGTGTTATAGAGAAAGTGAGGGCCGTTCTCTGATCTCTTCAGCTGTTTGTCTTTGGCGGGGTGGATTTCTTTCCCTGATGATCCGCACCTTGTCTAGTCCTGTCGGCCACTGAACAGTGAATAGAGGTAATTGGCTCTGAGTGATGAAGCACACGCTCAGACTGGCCCGTTTGCACTGGAAACACAAAATCCCACATCTGAAGATACAAGCTGTAGACTCCAGAGGCCCGTTACACACTTACTAATATCAGATACTACTGTTTAAAAGGAATGCTCAAAGAAATACGCTCCTTTACTGCTCTCCTACAGTAAAAATATCTGTAAATTAGCAGTTTTCTGTATTTTGTGATTCATCTTTTTATTTTTCCCACATTTATCTATGCTTTTGAATTGCATTAGGACTTTAATCTTTCTTCCAGCAACTTTTAACCTTGAAAAGTTTTAAACACGTGACTTTTATTAACATTTTTAATAGTTTAAAGTAAACAAAACTTTGTACTAAACTGCCAGTACATTTTCTGTTGTTTTATAGACTTATTTCACTATATATTATTTCTTAACATTATACAATTTCATACTAAAATGTCAATATAAGTCAATTTGTTAAACTGTAGAGTTGAATTTTCAGCATCAGAAGTTGACAGAGCAGAAATCAACATCCCATAATGCAATTCACAACCGTAAATAAATAGAAAACACAAAATACGGAATTGAAAGCCAGTCATCAATACTTTGGTGTGTATATTTAAGTTTGGTCTCATTTTATAAAACATGCATGTCTGATTGCAGCTGAAGTGAAAAGTTCAAAACGTTAGACAAAACAAAAGTTATGGATGCATAATGTATATTTTATTATGTTATTTAAAAATGTCCTTTGCAAAACCCGTTTTAGCCTAAAATTTACACAAAATCAAAGCTAAAAATCTGAACAAATTATATTCCAAATTTAAAGTTGATATCTCAAAAATATGAGCTTTCAGTAAGGTTTTGTTTGGCTGCAGTACCAAAGATGACCACCAGATGACATGCAGTTTCTATTGTTAGCCAAACAAGGGCACCGCCACTATGTTTAAGGAATATGAACAATGTTCTCTCATACTTTTGACAATAGTTGTAAAGTAGACATACAATTCTTATGTGGTAAGGGAAGCTTGGTGGTATTTAATGCGAAAAAACATCTAAAATCCCCTAAAATCTTTACATGTGGATTGCTGTAGCAAAGTAATCAGGGTTTCAAGTAATCAAGTCAAATGTAAGACTTTTTAAGGCCACCAAGAAAGAAATTTTTAAGAATTGTATAGTGCTAAATACAACAGATTTAAATAGCCTAGCATAAAAAAATATTTTTACCTGTCCTATTAAAAAACCTATTAATTAATTAATTATTTCTTAGCCACATATTTTAAATAATGTGTCAAAACAAGCAAACCCTAGTTTTATACATTCTATTTTTTCAACATAACTCAAATAAAACACTTTAAAAACTAGATGTATGCACAACAGACTCTTATAATATTAGTTATAAATAGAGATTTGCTAAAAGTTTTGCATTAATAGTGTTTAGATGCTTTGAATTGATTGGGTAGCTTTACATAAACAAAGGATAATTAGGACCTGCTAAAAATGACTTGGGAGAAACTATGTCTTGTCTTTATTTGGAAAAATTCAAGTTTTCATTAAGAGACTCGGAGGGGAATTTTTTAAGGTGTGGCAACCTTTCAAAATTATGTGAAAAATCTCAAATAATTAGATTTTGCTGTACATATGGTATGTATGGTTATATGTTTGTAAAATGTATTTATTAATTTTTTTTGTTTTTATTTTTAATTATTGTTATTAATATTATTATTGTTTCTTTGTATTTGTATTTAAATCTACATGTACAATTGTATATTTGTTAATTTTTGGCGCTATACCACTTTTGAATTGATATCGATCTGGGGTTTGTATTGTTCTTTCTCATTTGAAAAACTGAAAATCAATAAAAAATATCTAAACCAAAAATGATTTATGACAAACAAGACAATATTTTAGTGAATTTAAGACTTTAGGGGCTAAAATAGTTTTGAAATTTAAGACATTTTAAGACTTTTAAAGACCCGACAGACACCCTGATAATGCTTGATCACTCCGATGAGAATCCCTGTTGCATTAAACCATATCACTTAAAAATGACCAAAGAGTTTCAATAATTCTTTCTGTCTAAGGACTATACTCTCATTCCGGTAAAATAAATCATTGTGCCTGCTACAGCCATGGTACAGCAGCAAAGACTATTATAGTGAAACATCAAAACTCTGATAATTTTAGAACGCTTTCTTTGCCATTCCAGATGACTTTATTAATAAGATATTTGAGTGATTGCAGAGATGAATGGATGCAGTCCTCCAAGCTCATGGGAGTCAGACACAATGTTAATTCTTTTCCCACTGCAAACTTTCTATTCTATACTGGACATTATTTCTGTTCAGTGACGAGACTTTTGTCTGAGCAAAGTCAGACCTTACGGTCCTAACTAGATATTTAAAAATCAAGGCATGATCATATTTTATCCATTTAAGTGTAATCTAGAGGCCTTTGCCTTTCATATAAGCCACCTCTGATACCAAATGATCAACTAGAAGTCAAGTTATTATTTGTTGTTTCTAAAACTTGGATATGTAACAAGACTTTTGTCATGTATAGTGTAGAAAAAAAAATCATACTTAATAAATACTCATAAGCTGGTAATGCCATTGGGTGAATTTGTACATGAACAAAAGTGTTACAATTTTAATATATTAGTTAAGTAAAACATATTCAACACACACTCAAAACCTGATTTTGAGTCTGTGCCATACAATACGTCAGGTTATATCTCTGACAGCTAATCTTTAAGACTTACTATAATTACTTAAATGACAGATTTATAATAATAGGTTGCACAAACGCCACACCACAGCATTTTCACAACTGCTTAAAAGCAGTCCCTCTCAAAATTCAACTCCAGAAACACCAAGACATGCACTTTACCTAGTCTTGTCAGCACCACTCTTAACACCAAACCATAAATAAAAACAATCCATTAGCTTGACTGGGTTTGCAGCACAAAATGAGGCAGAGGGTGATTCAGATATTTACACTGCTGTTTGTCATCAACCTCGCGCTCTTACAGGACCTAACAGGAAAGCCTCACCTCTACAAGTTGCACAATTAAAGGCAGCAACACTTACTAATGACAGAGTATAAAATTGTTTTTTAGTTTTACCTCAGGAAGAAAACAGCAGTGATAGTACGTCGTCAGGTTTTCTGTTTCTCATTCAGACACACGTAGGCGATGTAAAGAGTCTCTGCCGCCACATAGAGTTCAGTGTGTGTTACTGCAGAAACCTGTCATGCTGCTTTTTTGACACATTTGGTTTTATTGTGTAAGGAATTTAAAATGAAGACTTTCGAACGTGTATATTTAGGGGTAGAGGAGAGATGGATACGTGAGGTGGCAGTGGGTAAATTCGCACAGGCTCACCAAAATTGGACAAAAGAACATTGGAAAAACATTTCCTGGTCTGATGAATCTCAATTTCTGCTGCGACATTTGTATGGTAGGATCAGAATTTAGCGTCAACAACATGAAAGCATGAATCCATCCTGCCTTGTATCAACAGTTCAGGCTGATGCTGGTGGTGTATGGGTGTGGGGGATATTTTCTTGGCAAACTTTGAGCCCATTAGTACCAGCCAACCCGAGTATTATTGCTGACCATGTCTATCCCTTTTAGACCATAGTGTACTCATCTTCTAATGGCTACTTCCAGCAGGATAACACTCCATTTCATATAGCGTCAATCATCTCAGACTTGTTTCCTGATTATGACAATGAGTTCACTGTACTCAAAAGGCCTCCACAGTCACCAGACAGCAATCCAATAGAGCATATTTGGGATGTGGTGAAATGGGAGACTAGCAACATGGATGTGCAGCCGACAAATCTGCAGCAACTGCTTAATGTTATTGTCAATATGGACCAAAATCTCTAAGGAATATTTCCAGTACCTTGTTAAATCCATGCCATGGAGGATTAAGGCAGTTCTGAAGGCAAAAGAGGTCCAACGTAATACTGGTAAGGTGTACTGTACCTAATAAAGTGTCCAGTGAGTGTACAGTATGCGGAACTGAGCTTTTGCAAATACTTCTATTGAGCAAGAACTTCAATTGATCATAAATAACAAATAAGTTTTCTGAAGGGATCATGTGATGTGACTGTAATGA
>NC_141043.1:40350000-40367500 GCF_052040795.2 Danio rerio | reverse complement strand
TGATAGACTTCAGCGATAAGAGGCAAAGACTCTCCAAGCAGAGCAACCACCTGTGTATGATCTCCTGCATTCATCACGTCAAAGAAGGTTTCGCGTCCTGGAAGGGCACAAAACGCCACGCCGACAGCTTTCCGGATGAGCCAGGGGTGATGGTTGGCTAGAGACTCATTATAGGCATCAGAACACATGACGGAGGTCTTGCTGTCCTCTGTGCTGGTGCGCAGTCTCTCCAGGAAGAGCTCCAGCCAGCGAAGAGCCCGGTGGAGCCGCAGGAGAGTCCGACAACCCGATTCTGGATGGCTGCCTCTTTTGGTGAGGTCCACCAGGTCGTTCTCCAGCTCATATTTGACCATGGACTGGATGGTGACGTAATGGGATCCGTTCTCTCCTGAAAGGAAGTTCTCTAAGATCTGGATTTTGCTGACCACGTCCTTGGAGATGAAGGAAAAGACGTTGCCCAGGCTATTCATGAAGCTGAGGTGGAAAAGGGGGGATTTCCATTATGACATTTCTGATTGCTCATTATCATAGTCACATAATATTGAACGTTTTATAAATTCTCATCTAATGAATTAATGAATTTGTCAAAAACGAGAAGCCCCATTTTAGTGTCAGCATCAAAATGTGTGTGTGTGTGTGTGTGTGTGTGTGTGTGTGTGTGTGTGTGTGTGTGTGTGTGTGTGTGTATACAGTTGAAGTCAGAATTATTAGCCCCCCTGACTTATTAGCGCCCCTGTTTATTTTTTTTTTCCCAAATTTCTGTCAAATGGAGGGAAGATTGTTTCAGCACATTTCTAAGCATAATAGTTTTAGAAACCTTTTTCTAATAACTGATTTATTTTATCTTTGTCATGATGACAGTAAATAACATTTTACTTGATATTTTTAAGACACTTCTGTACAGTTTAAAGTGACATTTAAAGGCTTAACTAGGTTAATTAGGTTAACTGGGCAGGTCAGGGTAATTAGGCAAGTTTGTGTATAATGATGGTTTGTTCTGTAGACTATCAAAAAAAAATTAGCTGAAAGGGGCTAATAATTTTGCCCCAAAATTGGTTTTTAAAAAAATTAAAACTGCTTTTATTTTAGCCGAAATAAAACAAAAAAAAGACTTTCACCAGAAGAAAAAATATTATCAGGTATACTGTGAAAATTTCCTTGCTCTGTTAAACATAATTTGGGAAATATTAAAAAAAGAAAAAAATCAAAAGGGGGCTAATAATTCTGACTTTTATCTCTCTCTCTCTCTCTCTCTCTCTCTCTCTATCTAATATATATATATATATATATATATATATATATATATATATATATATATATATATATATATATATATATATATATATGTATATATATATACACACACACACACACTACACTGTAAAACCCAACAGTCAACTTTATCAAATGAAATGAGTGTAGTTAACTCAAAACTTACTGAAAGTTAATTCTACTCATTTGAAAAGAGTTTTGAACTCAGTGTTGAAGACTATGAGTTAATTAAATACCTCATTCAACTTAAATTGGGTAAGTTTACAATACTCATAGATTAGTTGTTGTTGTTTTTAACTCAAATGGGTTAAGTTTACTTAACTTATTGGGTTTTACAATACTCAGTTGGTTTGAGTTCTCTTCATTTATTGGGTTGAACTGTGCTAAAATTGCTTTATTTACTCAAATGGATTAAGTCCACAATACTCATTATGATTAGTTTTTGAATATAAATGGTTTGTAGCAATTAGTTTCCTCAAACGGTTTGAATCACCTTAACTTTTTGGATTTTACAGTGCAAAAGAAATAAAATTAACCGCTTTTGTAATGTTTTAACATCATTTAGCGTGAGACACATTTATGTAAAAATAGAAACAACATATTGTTATTATTCAAATCTATTAAGGAATGTGTGACCATACTAAATGTTATTATATTATTAAACAATATATACACCTACTAAAATGTAAAGCTTTATGATGCTTTTATGTATTTGATGCTTGAAGAAACTTTTCATTTGTAATCCACAGATCTTTTTTTATAACTGAGCATTATAAATTAACTATATTTATTTTTATATTAAGATTTTCATTTACATAACCAGTGACTTTAATTGTCAAATAACTTTATTGAAAATAAAGTCAAAATACGATTAAATAATGTTTAACGTCATTCAGCATATGACACATTTATGTAAAAATAGAAATATCATATTGTTATTATTCAAATATAATAAGGAATAAGTGACCATACTACTAATATTTTACTACTAATATTAAACACTACATTCTGACAAAGCATATGACAGTCATCTGATGTAAGAACTGTGGATTAAATATGAAAAGTTATTTCAAATATCTAATAGCTTTACGTGTTGTTGTTTTTTTTTTTTTTTTTTTTGTATGTTATTGTTCTCTTTAATTTATTTTCCTCAATATAAGCAATACAATAAAACATACAAAGTCCCTTTTGTATTCTATGGTCCAGAGATGCCCAAACTAGGCTCAAACTATTCTAACCTTTGATTTGGCCCACCATTCCATTTGAGAAGGGAGGGAGAATGATATGTTGGTGGTCGGGGCGTATATACTTGTCAAAGATATATATTTTTGATAAATATATAGTCATATCTAATGTAGTGTATATTTTTGTTTGTTTGTTTTGTAGTTTCTTTAGTTTTGTAAATTCATTTTTTTTCAACTGCTCAGAAGAAAATAAAGTGGACAATACCATACAAAAATGTAAAGCTTTATGATGCTTTTATGTATTTGATGCTTGAAGAAACTTCCTTTTTAATCCACAGATTTTTTTTTATAACTGAGCATTATAAGTTAGCCATATTTATTTTATATTAATTAAAACTTTCGTAAATTAACCTCGTGCTAAAACCATTTTTTAATAAATAGAAATAAGATTATACATTTCAAAGGACGTGATCATCTTATTTAAAACACACCCAAATAATAATTATTTAACACAATAAAACAATTCTCACCTGACGAGCTCTTGCCATCCTGCTATGTAATATTTAATGTAAACCTCCTTATTTTCACTCAGACTTGACCTGAATGTTTCTAACACCCTCTGAAGACTGAATGCGTCTGCCATTCTCTTCTCTCTTTATCGACTGCCAGGAAATAGTATATAAATCCTTCAGATTTAGAAAGGAATAAACGTCCTTAAATATTAATTAGTGTAAAAATATCTTATGTGCTCTTCAGTGGGATCATATCACTGACGCTTTGCTTTCCTTCCGACCATCTCTTCCTGGATTTACTGCGTTCTTTGAGCTACGTAGACCAATTAGACCAATCAAATCTCTTTTTCTGTGTCACATTACAAAATAGGTTAACGTGATTGGACGTTTGTTCTTTTCCTTCTGCAGTGGATTGGCCAATGACGTTGAAGTTGACGCAGTCACGCACATGCAAAAAGTTTTGCATAGGGGGCGCTTGAGGGCTCACAAAGTCCTATTCACATTAGCGCTGTGTTGGAGTTGACATATCTGAAGGTTGTTAAACATATTGGAGATATTTATAAGTTGAAAACTGATATTGTTTAAATTTAGTAACTCCGTAGATGATTTACTGATGGAAACGAATGAAAATGCGCCTATGAATAAAGTATATGAATAAAGTAATATTTATTACGCTTTGTCCAGTAATCACAAACGAATATAATTAGTCCATGCTACCAGCGCTGCGAAAAGTAACAGTATACACGTGACATTAAATTTTTTTTCCTCGCTTTATTAGCGGCAGTGATTATAATTTAAGCCTAAATAATAAGCTTTAATCGTTTTAATAACCGGTAAATAAAAAAATTATAGTAAAGCTTAAACAGGAAAATTATTATTTAGAACGACAGAAAACGCGTATACCATTAAGCCACGCCCACATGTAGAGTTATGGCTGTGGCGCTGTTTAGCTTTTTGCTAACCTGTGTGTTATTATCTAGTATTTGAACAAATCTACCGTTTTTCAAAGTCATAATATATATTAAGAGAGTGAGCTATAGTACATAAGATGACTGACATGCACACATGAAGTGTGGAATTTATGTCCAGCTAACGTTAATCTAACGTTACAGATTGCCTGTCGGTCTTCTGTAAACAGAATAAAACATTTATTTCGGATCTTTGCTAAGCTGCCAAGATGCCTGATATCAAAGTTACGCCTTTAGGTAAGCGGTTTGCTTATTGTGTATGTAAATTTAGCAAAATATGTATAAATGATGGTTAACAAATCCGAAATAAATGCGTATAGTTACTAAAGTGAGTTATATATTAATTTAACAAGTATTCGTGATAGTAACTTTAGTATATTACATATTATTTTACATGATGGGTCAACTTATTTTTTACAAAATTCTTGTAAATGTTTTTATTATTATATAATATATGTATGTAATTAAGTCTGTAAAAGTCTTTATGTTATATTGAGATAGGTTGAAAAAAGGTTTAAGTTTGAAATATCCTTTATTTTAATGTATTTTTATTGCTATTTAATAATGTAGAAATGACTTATTTGGTCAACTTCAATGCATTAAATATATTTAAATGATGGTAAAGATATAAGTAATGTAATTTTCATTACAAATGTGTATTTTAAAAAGCTTTAAAAGAGTTATTAAACATCAAGAACTGTTTGTAACATTGATACTTAGTTAAAACCATTATTAAAGGGCAGCTATGATGGAAATCATCTTTTGAAAGCTGTGTGGACAGAACTGTGTGCTGGTATAGTGTGTCCACTGTCATATCAAAGTGATAGAAACACAATGAGTCTCTTTTTTTTTTTTTTAAATAGGATCCAAATCCCTCCCATTTTGAGGCCCACCACAACGTGACATAGGAGTGCGGTTTCCTGCCCACCGAATTGATTGACAAACCTGTATTAACATGTTTTCGTAGTAATGCGTATAATCATATCAACAAGACGGGACATGCGCAAAGCAGCCGGGATTAAAAGATCTGTTCAGCTCGCTGTGATCATCAAATGTGATCAAAAATGACTTTTACAAGTTTAACACGTTTTTAAACAGTGCATTCTTGTAATAAAGACAGTAAAATCGCTACGAAATTCAGTACAATTATAAAAGGCACTTCAATCCTGGTTTGTGGGCTTAAATCAGGTTTATTTTGTACATCAATATTATGGATACCCATACAGCAGTGTATATTAATGTGTATCCTATTCTGTCACATTTGCCGTGCAAAAACAGGGCAAAGTTAAACGTGTGTGTGTGTGTGTGGACAAACTTTATAACAACATTTTGTATTACTCATAGCCAGGGCCAGACGGAATCTGCGGACGGTTTTTGCTATTTCTGCGGAGAATTTTGTTAAAAATCTGCAGATTTCTGCGGAATTATTTTGGGAGTATCCTGCGGAGTATACTAAAACCTTAATATATTAAATAAAAAGTAATAAATTACTGAATAAAAACTGAATAAATTCAGATTTACACATTTACTCAAGTAAATAAATAGAATTAATAATGGGCTAAAAATCTCCAGAAATCTGCGGAACATCTGCGGAAAAAACCTGCGGAATTCTGCGCGCGCAGATTCCGTGTGTGCCTACTCATAGCTGCAGAAAGGCTTGAATTAACTCACTAGCAAACATAACAAATAACCGTTGAGAAAGTTACCCTGTCGTAGGGGAGATCTGCTTTATTCTTGTCTGTCACTGTGCTGTTTATCTACGTGAACGGTGGGTGAGGAAAACCAGCTTTAGAGGCACAGGCAACAAAAACTGCTACAATGCCATAACAGCTCAAATTTCCCAGATATAAAAAGGATACATTCTGGAGACACAAAAGACTTATATTAAATCTTGAAAAAATGGTTAAAATAAGTGCCCTTTAATGGAGAAAAACAATAAAAAATCAAATACGCTGATTTCTGAAATAGCTTCAACGTGACACCATCATAAAAACAAATTACATTTTAAAAATGTTTTTAAAATATGCAAAAAACAAAACTATGTGTGCGTATACAAATATTCAAACTTCACATATCTCACAATTTTATAAAAGGTAAGTATCATAATCGAAATTGACTGTAGCGTGTAAATATTTGTAAGTAAGTAAGTGGTAAATGTGTGTATTTGTTCTGTTTTAGGGGCTGGTCAGGATGTCGGCCGCAGCTGTATTCTGGTCTCCATCGGAGGCAAAAACATCATGCTGGACTGCGGGATGCACATGGGCTTTAATGATGACGTATGTCACACAACAGTACTTTCTTTGTTCTCCTTTCTGTATTTTGAGTATAATTCTGTAGTCTGCAAGATGAGTAGTGTAAACGTAACATTCTGTATTTCCATTTCAGAGACGTTTCCCAGATTTTAGTTACATTACTCAAAATGGCCGCCTCACCGAGTTCTTGGACTGTGTCATTATAAGGTCAGTTTGTATTTGCAGTGTTTATAGTTTTTAGTTAGCTTTATTTATAGTATATACTTTTATATATATATATTTTTTTTGTCATTTTATTTTATTTGAAGTTTATCTTGTAGTTAAATGTTATCAAATAATTGATGAAGGGCCATTGAATTGTTTGAAAACAATGCTGTGGCATGATGTGGCCATGACTCGAAGCAGCTGTGCAGTATTTTCTTACATTTCAGTGGTCCAGAGTCAATTATTCACCTTGTACTACATTTAACACCCCTAAAAACATTGTTCAGATGTTGAATTTCAAGCCATTTGTCAGGTTTTTGTCCTCAAACTGCTCCAGTATGTAGGACTAGTTTACATGCATCTCATCCAAAGCTTTCTGTTTTGACTTTTGAGCAGATTTTCGACTTTTGTAGCTGTAAAATAGCTCAAATCATTCAGTGTATTGATATATGGAAGTGCACTGGGTCAAAAATCTGCCTGGAACTACTTTATATATGTTTACTGTAACTGAAAATAAACACTTTAGAATGTTCATCAGCCAATCAGAATCAAGCATTCAAATGCCCATAAAGTATTTAGCTGCATGCAAAATGTCAGACTGCTTGAATATAAGCTGCATTTGAATTTTAATTAAGTTTGAGAACAATAAAAAAGTATGTTTTATATTGGATAAAGCTGAGTAGTATGAATGAAATTTGGACGTGCTACATCCACTAGGTTGTCATTATCACATAATCTATCTGAGTCAGTTGCGTCACTTTATTCTCATTCACAAATGATCTCACATGGCTTTATGGGATAGTAAAGTGTCTATTGGATGGACTTCAGAATCTCGCTAAAAGTAGTAGGTCATCTGGGTACTTCTCACTTACTGCTTTTCCAATATTGTAGATTTTGACATGCTACTTGCATACTGTTTTTCGCCAGGGTTAATATGTGTGCTAAAAATCTTTGAAAATGCTTTAATTTAATTGAGTGAGTGTTTTCAAGATTTAAAAACATTTTTCAATTTTGGAAAAAAGAGCTTGTAATGACTTCATCATGAATCCAATTGTGTTGCTTTCATAATAATTGATCTTATTTAATGGGTAACTGTTTAAATAAAATTACTTTTACTACTTTTGCATAAAATGAAAACTCTGCAGTCTACCTACTGTATAGCATGATAAACCTGTTTTTTTACTGCATCATTTGAAATTAAAATAAATATCTATTTAAAATCAAAGATTACGCTTTTAAGATGAAAATAAATGACATTTAATATTGAGATTTAACTAATTCAGTGTTAGGCTTCGAGCAATTTTTTTAGAATACTATACTAGTCTACGTTAAGAATACGTTAACTACTAGGGCTGCACGATATTGGAAAAATGGAACATTGCTATATTTTCTGTGATATACATTGCGATATGCATACAATTTCACCAGATAACTTGAATATCTTTATTCGGTAAGAACTAATAATTTTAGACTGTTTGGGAAATGATTCTGTACAGATGTGGATCAGCATAAAATATAATAAACACAGCACAGATCAATACAATAAAAAAATACAATTAAAATAAACAATGTTTTATTTTTTTCCGAGTCGTAACAGTATTCAGGAACAGTAATTGAATAATAAAAATAATTCAATAAAATTAATCTTTATCAAATTTACAGATGGTACAATTTGATATGCCTAAAAAAATCACGATAAATCATAATACAGACTCAAAATTACATATCCTGTGATGTAAGTATTGCGATATCGATGCTGAAACTATATATTATGCAGCCTAATAAATACAATTACAGCTAGCCTCTGATATAATCTGATGAAGTAAATAATAAATACTTCTAATGTGCTGGAAAAGTTTGCAAATGCTTCTGGAAAGTGCTCAAATTTGCCTTTGGAAGAAGGTGTAAAAATCCTGTTTAACATAATAGATAGTATGGAAGTATGTGATTTCAGATGCACCATGTTTTTGAGTTTCCTGCTCTCCATTTTCATCTTTTCTCTTCCTCTCAGTCATTTCCATCTGGACCACTGCGGTGCTCTTCCTTACATGAGCGAGATGGTGGGTTACGACGGGCCCATCTACATGACCCACCCCACCAAAGCCATCTGCCCCATCCTGCTGGAGGACTTCAGGAAGATCACGGTGGACAAAAAGGGAGAGACCAACTTCTTCACCTCACAGATGATCAAAGACTGCATGAAGAAAGTGGTGCCTCTCAACCTCCATCAAACTGTGCAGGTAAAGTTCATGTGGTTGATTTATAAAGCACGGCTTCTCTGAAGAGTATGGTGTGACTGTGTCTGGTGATATAAGCATGTAAGATTAACTAAAAAAATACCTTGTAATTGTATTTTATGTAGGTGGCACAATAGCCCCTTTCACACAGTGATACCGGTAAATATCCGGAAAATTTCCGGAACGACTTTACCGGTATGTTCAAAAAAACGCTGTTCACAAAGGCGAGGACGTTACGGAATTTTTCAGGAAAAGAGCATTCACACATCCATCGCAAAATGCCGGTAAATTCTGACATCATTAACCAGAAATGACCTCTAAACGGCTGCGCTTGTGTTTGTAAACATTTGACTACATTACAAACTCTTCGGATGGATCAGTATTGAGTACAACTCCAATGAAAACATAGAGAAACACTTTCGCATGTCGAGATGTTCATGATATGTGTGTGTGCTGGCGCTATGGGCGCTCACGGGCACACGCAAAGCTTGAAGGTAAACAAACAACGGATTATCATAAACATTTTATCGATAATTATTTACACAGTTGGCATTAAGAAGGAACATAGAAACGTTATCTGACTAACATCTAGCAGCTAAATGTGTCTGCACAAATATTTAAAGGCTTTTATTCTCACAAACCGCACGGACGTGAATGCGTCTGACTTTTCTGATTGGCTAAAGTAGACGTCTCACGTCAGCTCGTTCTAGACGTGGACGCGCTCTTTCCGGCAATCTTCCTTCTGCATTCACACAGCGCAGCATTTCGGCAAATTACCGGTAATGTTACAACTGGCTATTTTCTGGAAAGAGAAGAACTAATTTACCGGTATTTTCAAAAAGCACCTGTTCACACATACAACCTTTCCAGAAAATTGCCGGTAATTTTCCGGAAAGGTCTGTATGTGTGAAAGGGGCTAATGACTCAGTGGTTATTAATGTCGCCTCACAGCAAGAAAGTCACTGGTTCAAGTCCCGGGTGGGCTAGTTGGCTTTTTTGTGTGGAGTTTGCATGTTTTCCCCGTGTTGGCGTGGGTGTTCTCTGCGTGTTCCTGTTTCCCCCACAGTCCAAAGACATGCGCTATAAGTGAATTGGATTAACTTAATGTGCCATAGCCTGTGAGTGTTTGTGTGTGAATGTGAGAGACTATGGGTGTTTCCCAGTACTGGGTTGCAGCTGGAAGGGCATGCGCTGGGTAAAACATATGCTGGATAAGTTGGCGGTTCATTCCACTGTGGCAACTCCTGATAAATTATGCACTAAGCCAAAGGAAAATGAATGTATTTTATATATATATACACATACACACATTATTAATTAGAACTTTTTAAGAACTGTAAAGCCAGAGTAGATTTTTACATGTTGTTTTCAGTTGTTCCAACATTATTTACATAGTTTACAATCATTTTTATTACAAGAGTTATCGGTGAATCATGATCTGTGAAAAGGTTCAAACACAGATACATCATGCACTAATTAGTACACATTATTAGTTAAAGACTAAGGGTGCTTTCACATCTGTAGTTCGCTTCATTTGGTCCGGACCAAGGGTAATAAATGATAAATTGTTGCATTTTCTGCCGTCTTTGGGTCGTTTTCACACCACACTGCTGGCTTTGGTCCGAACCAGTTGAAACAAACCAAAATGCAGTTATCTGACAAAATCCACATCTCTCATTGGCCAGATGTTGTTGAACATATTTCCTAAACTGCTTATTGATTGGTCAGAATTCACGTGCGGGAAAATGCCAGTGAACTCCCGCAGGTAAACAAAACCTTTTACTCTGGAGGGACGACTGCGCTGGCTGATTGTATCCCTGCTTTAGATAAACAATACATTACGAAAATGAAGCGCGGCTGTGGCTTTAAAACAGTGTTTAATGCATCGCTCGTCACTTCAGGAGGAGGCGTGAATTAATTTAGCTAATCTGTCACATGGTCATCTTGCGTAAATATTACCAACGATCCATCAGGTAATGTTTTCCCCACTCTCCCTCTGTTGGTAAAGCGCTGTCAACAAATATTATTCCTTCATATCCTATAATGCACAGCGCATCAGCCTACGGCAGCTGAATTAGTCCAAAACGCGCAGTACTTTTTGCGGTTGGACCTGTTTTAGTACGCATCATATTCTCACCACAAACGAACCGCTCCAGGGTTCGTTTGAAAGCGTACCGAGACCACCTCTTCAAGCAGGTCTCGGCACGCTTATTTGGTCTGCTTTTGGTGCGCACTCGAGCACGATTGCTGCATTCTCACCTGCCCAAACGAACCGTACCAAAAGGGGAAACGAACTCTATTGCGATTCAATCGAACTAAATAAGGCAGGTGTGAAAGCACCCTAAGGAGCAATGCAGGCATGACACAAGTCATTTTTGCTAATTGTAGCCTGGCCCATGTTTCATTTTCATGTCCTGTACCACATTGTTTAGCAAATGCATTTGGAGCAGGGGCATTTTGTTATTTAAAAAGCATGTTAGGGATAGATGGGATCAAAATGCACATGCACATTGCTTATTACACACAGGGATGTGCAGCAGCACACAAAATTCTTTAAATATGAAAAATTAAAGGATTAAATCTAAAAGATTATATTGATTACTATATCAATATAAAAACCGCTACCTCCTCCAGCTGGTTCAGCAGAGGGTGTCTTTGCTTTCACCTTGCACACAAGCACATCCTCACTAGTACAGCATTTAGTTTTATGCTTACAAAGTCTGTCATGTAAATGACGAATGTGCCATGGCATGACTACAACTCGCTCTTAAATGGAATTGAGGACTCTGAATTGGTTGAAGCATGTTACACCCAAAACACTTTAAGAGAATAAGGACAACAACTTTTAGATCATGCACTGGGCACGCAGTCTGTTTTTCCCATACTTAAAATAGTGAATGCGGATTCAGACACACTCCTTATGCAATTTATTCCCCCAAACATTTAGAAAAGCTATTCAACTGAAAAAGGTTTTCTGTTGCTAATTGATTTAATTGATGTATTTTTTGGGAAAATGTTGTCTGACTTGTTTCTTATTTATTAATTTTTCCCCTCATTAAGGTTGACGATGAGCTTGAGATCAAAGCATACTACGCAGGTCATGTTCTTGGAGCCGCCATGGTCCAAATCAAAGTCGGTTCAGAGTCTGTCGTCTATACAGTGAGTGTCACTCTTCCTATTACATACTCTAATTTGATGACATTCCAGCTAGTGACTTAATGTGTACATTATACCCAAATGTGTTTATACAGGGTGATTACAACATGACCCCAGACAGACATTTAGGGTGAGTATAATATATATATATATATATATATATATATATATATATATATATTATTATTATATATATATTTTTTTTATCATATATTAAATATCATTGCTCACATCAGGGGCAATACATATAATGGAAAATAAATATAGAATAATATAATAATTCTATAATAGAAAATTGCTCTAAAATGAATGTAATACCAGTTAGTGTTGTTGGAATCAACATATTTTTTTCCAACTGATAAACTACAGGGTGGACCATTTATAGGGATACACATTAATAAAATGGGAATGGTTTGTGATATTAACGTCTTGTTTGTGGGACATTAGTATGTCTTTGTTGTCTATGGTGTGACGATACAAGATGTGCAGCACCTGAAACTACGGATACTGGAAGCCTGTGCTGGCAATTTTCCTGCAGTGTTGCTATCAGTGTGTGAAGAGTGGGAGAAGAGGCTTGCATTGACGATCCTACACAATGGGCAGCACACTTAACACATTTTATAAGTGGTCAGAAACTTGTAAATAACTCATGAATGAATAAAGTTGCGTTAAAACCAAGCACACCATTATTTTTCTTGTGAAATCCCTAATTAGTTTGATGTGTCAAATGACCATTTTCCTATTGAAGAAACAAAAGTTGGATCCTAGATGGCCGACTTCAAAATGGTCACCACCCATCTTAAAAAGTTTGCCTCCTTCACATATATTAATGTGCCACAAACAGGATGTCAATATCACCAACCATTCCCATTTTATTAAGGTGGTTTCATATACATGGCCCACCCTGTATAAAAAGGTTTTTTTACATTTGAATGTTTAAAGTGGCAAATGTCAAAACTGTCCACTTGTAATCAATCGTGTTCTGTGTTGACATGAACTCTGATATAGTTTTTTTTTATAATTGTCATTCTTGGTGCAAACATGTCATAAATCAGGTTTAACTTTTCTGTCTTGTTTTACCCAGAGCTGCTTGGATTGACAAATGTCGGCCAGACATTTTAATATCAGAATCCACATACGCCACCACCATCAGAGACTCCAAACGCTGCAGAGAGAGAGATTTCCTGAAGAAGGTTCATGAAACAGTGGAAAGAGGAGGCAAAGTAGGACAATAAAATTAACCATTCAGTTTTAGGCCTTGCCACACGAACACGGATATTTAAAAAAAAACTGCACTTTTTTTCTGTGTGGTTTCAATGTTTGTCCACACTAAAGTGCAGTATCAGTGACTGAAACCAAACATTTCTGAAAACTCCAGCAAGGGTGAAGAGTTTCTGAAACTCTGAGTACAGTGTGGAGTTCTTGCTGGGTTTACACCAAACATGCAAGATATAATTAAGGGAATTTTACATGTTCGCAGAAAAACCAACATAAATTCCACATTAATGCACCTCTGTTCTCACATTTACGTTGACTTGTTTGCAATTTTCTTGCAAAAAAAGCTTAATTGTCTGTTTGGTGTGGACCCAGCATAAAAGTGTCATTATTTTCTCCTGAAAGCAGTGAAAACATTTATAAAAAATACTTGTGTACGTGTGGACATTGCCTTAGATTGTCCGTTTTGTGTTCAACCATGTGCTTTCAGATGTGTGTGTTTATATTCTGCCCATGCTTGTTTCTCTGTGGTGTTTTAGGTCTTGATTCCAGTATTTGCTCTAGGAAGAGCACAGGAACTCTGTATTCTGTTGGAAACTTTCTGGTGAGTTTGTAAACATTTTTACTCGTCTAAGATTACTCTTAGACAAGTAAATTATTAGCTACTACTCAATCCATTTGCACATTCTATAGCTATAAAATACAATATTGTGTATAGTAATATACATGTACAGGCATTTGTTTATTTTTTATTTTCTATTTACTTCTGATTTGCTTCCACTGTTGCACTGTGGAAAACTCTAGTGAAGTTCATTAACAGAAACTTCTGTAATAAAGATTTTTCTCATTCGGATTATTTATATTATTACACTTATTATTTTTTGGACATCTTGAAGTTTATTATGTAAAGATGTAAAAGGAAGTTCTGTATTGTAGTCGAACGTTGTATAATTTCAGCCTGTTTCATGTTAACAGGGAGCGAATGAATCTGAAAGCCCCCATTTATTTCTCCACCGGGCTGACGGAGAAGGCCAATCACTACTACAAACTGTTCATCACCTGGACCAATCAGAAGATCCGAAAGACCTTCGTACAAAGAAACATGTTTGAGTTCAAGCACATCAAAGCCTTTGATCGCTCGTATGCTGATAACCCTGGTCCAATGGTAAGGCCGCATCAGAAATGTATTTAATTGATAAAGTCATTTATTATTATTATTATCATAGTGTAATAATCTTTTCTAAATATATATTAAAATATATACACATCAAAATGGCGATGCAGTGGCGCAGTAGGTAGTGCTGTCGCCTCACAGCAAGAAGGTCGCTGGTTCGAACCTTGAGCCAAGGCGTTTCTGTATGGAGTTTGCATGTTCTCCCTGCGTTCGCGTAGGTTTCCTCCGGGTGCTCCGGTTACCCCCACAGTCCAAAGCTATATTGTGTGTGTGTGTGTGTGTGTGTGTGTGTGCGTGCGTGCGTGCGTGTGTGCGTGCGTGCGTGCGTGCGTGCGTGCGTGCGTGCGTGCGTGCGTGCGCGCGCGCGTTTGTGTGTGTGGATGATTCCCAGAGATGGGTTGCGGCTGGAAGGGCATCCGCTGCGTAAAAACATGCTAGATAAGTTGACGGTTCATTCCGCTGTGGCGACCCCGGATTAATAAAGGGACTAAGCCGACAAGAAAATTAATGACACATCAAAATATAATAAATAGATAAATTCTACATATTAATTAATTTTAATTATTTAAAATCTGATAAGATAATAACCTTGCAAGTATTTGTTTTATGCCGTTCAGTTGGTACCTTTGTATTATTATTATTACATAATGTTTTTTGTTTATATTTAAATTTAGTCATTTAATGTTTTTTTCCCAAGTACCTTACAAATGTGTAATTTATTCTTAACCTAATAATGGCAGCTTGTTTGGAAAAAAAAAAAAGATTTATATTGTATTGTGATTATTAATATACTATGTATGTTTGGTAAATTATTACTAATATATGTTATTATTATTTGATGTGTCATTAAGTTATAACTATTACTATAAATTACTAAAACTAGAAGTATTTTAATATATACAACATTGTTCTTTATTTCTTGTTTAAAATAAAATAATAACATTTTATATTTAATAAGCTGACTCTTGACTACAAAATACTCATAACAAAAATATATGGCTTCATGCAGTTAAAGTATAAATCACCATTTTCATTAATTATTTTGGGGGATGTAAACAATAACAATGGTCCCAACGTATTTCCTGTTTTACATTTTTAATTCCTATAGCTTCCGAGAATCCAAAAAGAGCCACACATTTATAAGTAATGTTATGATAGCTTTTTAACATTGAGTTATGATTGAATTGCCTCTTGTTACAGCTATAAAATTGTTTGATAACTACCAGGAAATGGACCATTTACGTGACCATATTGAAATGGTCTATAGACCAGTTCATTGCCATTTCTAAAGATTTTGCATTCAGAAATAGATTATTGTGTAGTATTATGGGTCTTTTATGTGTCCCGTCAGGTTGTGTTCGCCACTCCCGGAATGTTGCATGCTGGGCAATCTTTACAGATTTTCAAGAAATGGGCCGGCAATGAAAAGAACATGGTAAGTCTCTTCATGAACACAAAAAAGACTTTCACTTTCAGTATAGCTCATTCTCTGTCATAGCTGTTCATTGACTAATATGTAGATTTATTTCACAGGTCATCATGCCAGGGTACTGCGTTCAAGGCACCGTTGGACACAAGATCCTGAATGGACAGAAGAAACTGGAGATGGAAGGAAGAGCAACGGTAATTATTGCCTGCAAACTCTCATCTTAAAGGTCCATGAAGTGCATTGAAATGTGCAGCATTTATTCTGAATTATGGTTGACCAGAAGTCAAAGAAAACTTGTGGTTTGTAGAGTCACTGCTAAGTTTAACCATAATAGAGTGAAAGTTTATCATTTGCATGTGTTTTTAAGCTCCATGACTGTGACCTTATCGAGAGAGTTTAAAACATTTGGCCACAAAAAATGATGTTTGGAGGCAAAACAAAGATTAACTGTGTTTAATTATTTATACAGGAAATTAATTATTTATGTTTTCTTATTTACAATTTGTGTCTTGTTTGTAGTCCAAATATCTACATTTCAAAGCAAAAACAAGATGATTTTACTAACCCTACTGGCAGATTATGTAGCTTGTTTTAGGGGAAAAGTCTTTTTTCTGAAATTATAAGGTATAACAATATTTTGACTTGATCTAAGAATTTGAGCTATATTTCGACCAGAAACAAAACAAAGCAAAGTAAGAAAAGCAGTTTTTTTCTTTTTGTTTGTTTTTTTTTTTTTCATTGTGATTTTTTTTTATTTATGTACCTGAATACTGTTGGACTGCAAAACTGTCAAATAGAGCTATTCAAACCATCTTGTGAAACTGCCACATTTATTGCAGAAAAATAAAACATCCTAATATAATATAAATATTACTCAAAGTACGAGTAAAAAGTAGCTCTTTCTAAAGTACTCAATAGTAGTGAGTATTACGCTGTAAAAAAGCTGATGCATTTACATGTTATTTTCTAATCTTTTAGTTTATTAGATTAGATTTAGGTTGTGATTTTCATTTGACCAAAATTCAATGTCTAGTTAGCGTCAAAGGACAATCTTATTTTGATGTCCAATAAGGATGTGAAATGACGTTGATATTTGGTTGATTTTAGGTTGCGTTAGAAAGTGTCCGAAATCCAACATCGAGCCAACATTATAAACCAACATCATGTTGAAGTCAAATATTGACCTTTATTCGTCAGGCATGGCTACCAAAATCCAATGTCTGATTGACGTCATAGTCATAATATCCACACAAAGTCAAGCTGTAACATCATTAGGCGTTGATTTTAGGTTGACGTCGGCCTGGCGTTGAGTAATGACGTCAACCCGATTTTCATTTCCAAACAAAATGCAACATTCCCACGATGTTACGGTACAACATCAATCTGACATCATCTTGACATTTTGTGCCTGCTGTGTGTTAAAGGGCATTTTGGTCATCATACAGTAAACGTCCGTCATCTCATCAGTGACATGCATCTAAACACTCTCTGGGTCAATGCATGTAAAGATTTTGGACGTCTTCTTGGACACTTTTAATGCTTCCAAACAGTTTGCTGCAATTTAAAATTGCTTGTTAAATTATAAATGTCTTGAGGTTGCTCATTATGATACGATTTACCTTCTGTGTGTGATTTGATTGGACAGGAATCACAGGACTGATTTTTCTAATCCTCATAGACAAGAAAAAATATAGTAATGACTGCAGGTTGAAGGAAAGTAGTGAAGTAAGGGTGCTTTCACACCTGTGAATCGATTCAGTTGTTCCGAAACAGAGATTACAAATGTTACATTGTTGCACTTTGCTCTTGGAGCGGTTCGCTTTCACACTGCAAAGTTTCTAATCGGACCAAAAGAGCTAAAACAAGTCACGTGTGAGTAAACTCTCCTTACATTGGT
>NC_141043.1:40302500-40345000 GCF_052040795.2 Danio rerio | reverse complement strand
ATCAGCAGTAAAGGGGTGTGTCTAGTAACTATAGTTGATATATTAAAAAGGGGCATGCTTGTTCTGGTGCTTTCAAATATCAACAATGTTTGACAAAATTTGCATAGTGCAACTTTAAAAGGTTAAAAAATATTACATGGTTAATAAAAATAAAATTACGATTTGCATGTAAATATAACATTTGATGTTAGAATGAAAAATAAGCAAAGGGCAGAAATGTTAAAAGAGTAAAATTAATAAAAATACAATATATTAAACTTAATACTTATGTCACACCCTGTGTGGCTCAGAGGATGAAAAGGACATAACATAATTTTGACAATCCAATATTTTAAGAATTCCCCTGAGACGATAGCTGCTATAAATCGACACAGACAGCAGCGTGGCAAAAAGTGGGTCGCTTTATAACAATAAAGGAAAAGAATATTTAAATCACCCAAAAAACATTTACAAATGTGTACAATAAATGCAATATGAAGTAAACAACCAAACCTGATAGAGGGAAGGAAAATAAGCGGTGCCAAATCAAAGAAAATAACAAGTGAAACACCCGCTAACTAATCCCTCCCCCACCTCTAAATAACTGAAGAGAAATTTGTAAATAGGAAAAAAAAAACACCTTCGGCGTCACACGCCCCTTACTCAACTGCACTCACTGGAACAAACATACACGGAGTAGCACCCGCTTCTGACCTAGTGGATTAACAGAGAATCAACTGCGTGTGTGTAAAAATGTAAGTCATGTGACGTACTTCACTTTCACTTCCCTTTTAGTACATTTAAGCAAGTTTAGTATGGGACATTCTGAACAGATGTACAATTCAAAACTCTTAAAACGAACCAGAGAACAGGACAGGCAGAAATGTCACACAGAAACACACAGCATCAACGAGAGACAAGGATCCCCCCCTCAATCCGATCCAAGTCATCACTGGATTGCTTAAATAACCATAACCCCCATCCTCTTCTGATTGGTCCACTCGTGAGAGCCAATCGCAAACCCTATATATATATATATATATATATATATATATATATATATAAGACAAAAGCACATCTATATTGGTAAAAAAAATTTTAAAACATTACTTTAAAGAAATCTTTTAGTTGTTTCTTGGGATTCACAGGTATTTTGATGAAAGTGTTTATGACCATTCACTGCCATAAAAAAAAAAAAAACTGGAAAGGGGTTGAAGATATTAATAAAAATCCACTTGCTTTCATCTGAAATAAGAAAAGCCAATAATCGTTTATCTCTCTGGGCTTTTCTTCAAATTTATTTCAATTGGTCAACATAAAATCTGATGTTCAATTCATAAAAATTAGTTTTGAACTAGTTTTTTTTTTATGAATCGCTCAAAAAGCTTCACAAAACAGCATCAAAATAAACACTTCTTGACTTGAGACTCACATTTTCCGATGGCCAATTAACACATTTTTTTGTTTGTTGCTGTTTTTAGTAATCTAACAACTATAAAAAGCTGTTGAATGCGTCTTAACTAATGGCCGTCTTGTCATTTGTGTATTTTGAGGCTTGGATTAGCAATTTCAGCCAAACGCTCACTTTTACCTCTCAAGCCACAGCAAATGTCAGTACATGTGGGCACATACTGTACAGTTCACTGTCATTGTCACTCAGTATTATCATCATCATCATCATAAAAAAGGATTATCATTACCAGTGAATATCATTTTTATTCCCTTATATAGTGTATTAAAGAGTTACAGCATCCAGCACGTCCCAGACGGCACCGTCATCGTGGAATCCATCGTCATTAAAGTCACGTCTTCAGCAGAGGAGCCAAATCTCAAAGTCATCCTGCTCTCCTGGAGCTATCAGGTTAACAAACCCAAATCTCAGCTATATGCTCATTCACAACATTATTTCCTAAAGGTGTTTTTGAACAGGAGTAATATTAGGAATTTTTACCATTGCAAAATATCACTTTTGGGTTTATGTGGAAATGTTTGTTTTTTTGAGGCTTGTGGTTGGTCTAGTGGAATTTACAGCATCTCGTCGCCCCCACTAGGAAAAATGTTTGCCCTTATGTTTCCAAACAAACATGGGTTATACGCAGGGTCAGTCAGAAGATGCCACAGTGCGTCACAATCGCCAGTTAAAATAGCAACAACTACGAACAAACAAAAGTTTGTGGTTTCACGCTTCATCTTATAACACACCTTTTAATATTACACTGTAACATCCCCGAAATTGACATTGTGCTTATTTCATTTTAAATAGAATTTTAAAGTGAGAGTGTATTGAATTGAATTGAATTTTATTTTACAGATTTTAGATAAGCTGTACAAAAATACTTGTGTTCCATACGTTTTGAAATAAAAACTGTTGAGGATAATAACACAATAAAGCCCTGGGCTTGTTTCTATTGTGGTCCTCGCTGTTAAATAAAACAATGTATGGCTTCAAAATACAGACGATGCATAAAAAAAGTACCTCCACATTTTTAAAACGGGAACAAAATAGTTCACAAATACATTCCTTTTTTTTTTTTTTTTTTTTTTTTTTTTTTTTTTTTTACTTTTTTTTTGTAATATCAGGGTAACAATAACAACATCATACAAAGAGTGTACATGACTTTAACAGAGAAGTAAAGCATCAAATAAGCACATACAAGAGAAAAAAACAACAAAAACAAATCATATAAAATGATGTATTAAGAAAATTAAAAAAGGAAAACAAGTTAAAATGGCTTTAAGATTTTTAGAGGAAGCAATAGTTCTAAAGTACTTTTGAATTTCCTTTTTTAAAAACAATAAAACAAGGTTTACGCTGAGAGAATTTACAGCGGTGTATATGGAATTTAGCAAGGATTAGAAGGAGATTAATAATGAAATTTTCCTTACTTTTATCATCAGGAGTAATGAAAAAACCCAACAGGATATCCTTAAAAGATAACAAGAATCCCGGTAGTATTTTTCGATAAATTTCCAAGGAAAGTTCAATTCAAAATCATTCACAAATACATACGTTCATTCATTTTTCTTTTCGGCTTAGTCCCTCTATTAATCAGGGGTCACCACAGCGGAATGAACCATCAACTTATCCAGCATATATTCCAGCTGCAACCCTATTCACAATCTAGTAACCTATAAAATAAACATCCTCGTCCACCAAACTAATTATCCTCATAAGACATTTAGACATTTAGGTAGTTGCAAAAGATTCAGATAAATGCTGCTCTTTTGTGTTTTGTTCATGCAACAGCTTTTTTTTTTGTAAACATATTGGACAACAAAGTCATTTTCAGTATTGCCAATGATAATAATTCTGCATATTGGAATTATTTATGAAGGATCATGTGACATTGATAAAAATGTTGCTAGTCCATTATATTAAATTGAAAATTATTATTATTTACTGCAACATTTTACAATATGTTTGATCAAATAAACACTGAGCATAAATGATGCATGCGTTTGAAGATATTGATTAACTCGTATTCTAATTTATACATTACCTGACGAAAGTCTTGTCGTCAATCCCTGTTGTAAGAGCAACAAATAATAACTTGACTTCTATCATTTGGAAAAGTGGCAGAAAGTAGATGAATCACCTGTTGAACTGCAACCCAATCATCACTAACACTACAGAAGACCTATTGGAACCCACATGGACCCGAGATTCTTACTGAAATCAGTTAAGTTTTGTGAAGGAAAAATCATGGTTTGGGGTTACATTTAGTATGGGGGCGTACGAGAGATCTGCAGAGTGGATGGCAACATCAACAGCCTGAGGTATCAAGACATTTGTGCTGCCAATTACATTACAAACCACAGGAGAGGGCAAATTGTTCAGCAGGATAGCGCTCATTGTCATACTTCAGCCTCCACATTAAAGCTCCTGAAAGCAAAGAAGGTCAAGATGCTCCAGGATTGGCCAGCCCAGTCACCAGACAAGAAAATTATTGAGCATGTCTGGGGTAAGATAAAGGAGGAGCCAATGAAGATGAATCCAAAGAGTCTTGATGAACTCTGGGAGTCCTGCAAGAACGCTTTCTTTGCCATTCCAGATGACTTTATTAATAAGTGATTTGAGTCGGTGCAAAGATTTATGGATGCAGTCCTCCAAGCTCATGGGAGTCAAACACAATATTCATTCCTTTTCCACTGCAGCATGACTTTATATTCTATACTGGACATTATTTCTGTTAAGTGACAAGACTTTTGTCTGAGCGAAGTCAGACCTTACTGTCCTGATTAAATAATTAAAAATCAAGGCATGATCATATTTTATTTTGGTAAAATAAGCGTAATCTAGAGGCCTTTGCCTTTCATATAAGCCACTTCCGATACCAAATGATCAACTAGAAGTCAAGTTATTATTTGTTGCTCCTAAAACTTGGATAGGCGACAAGACTTTTGCCAGGTAATTTATGCTGCTGTTAATACAATAATAGTATTTATTTTGGTAAATAATCTTTTAGATCCCATCTTGACGTATATGTGTGTAATTGTCTTAAATGTGTCTCCCTCAGGATGAGGAATTGGGCAGTTTCTTGTCTACATTGTTGAAGAAAGGTCTGCCTTCTTGACTGCTGAAGCTCAACTGATGTTTTTCTTTAGTTAAAAATAAATAAAGATTTTTTTTTTTATAAAATGAATCAAGAAGTCTGTCATTTGTGAAAATATATTTATTTCTTAGATCTTAATATCTGTATAAAAGGATTGACATGAAATGAGATGCATTCACACACATGCACATGCACACACAACCCAAAACTTGCATAAACTTGACTCAATATAACTCCGCATATAATCTTTCTGTGTCTTATTTAAAATAGCAGTCATTCTCAATTGTTTTTGCTCTTTACTGTGGGGGAAAACCTGACTTAAAATTACAAGAACTAAGAATGAAGTCTTTATTAATGTGGGAATCCCCAACTCATAGTTACAAGAGGTTCAATAGGTTTTCATATTTCGGTTTTGTACTGTATTAGCACAATACTATGAGGAGAAAGCCTGACAAAATGTTCCTTTAAGATACAGTCTATTTTTTATATTTCTTTGTAGTTGTACAATTAAATATGCAGCCTGCCCCAGAGTTACCAGAAATCAAATTACTTTTCAAATGTCTCTACTGTTGTTCAATTATGTATTGACAAAAACTGACGGACGATTTTTAAAAGTGTTATTGGAGTTATACATCATTTTGTATTGTGTATATTTGCACTGTAGCCCAGAGTCACGTATGTCAGAATGGACTTTATAAAATAAAATAGTTTTATTTGGTTTGTTTTGCACTGCATTAGCACAGTTATTTATAAAAAAAAAAAAAAAAATTGACTTAAAGTTACATAACGTCAAACTGGAGTTCATAGTTCTATGTTGTATATGTTTGCAATGCAGCACAGTTGTGAGTAAAAAATGACCCACTGTTTGTCAAACTGGAGTCATTATCGTCAACACAATCTAACAACAATTTCTACTATTTTTAGCTAATTAGTTGCTCGTTTGTATTATTTAATCATACTTTTTAGTAAAAATGACTCATCCCCTAATGATGGTTGGGTTTAGGGGTGGGCCTCCTTCTAAAAACTATCATTTTTTTTCATACGAATTGAATTGTATGTATTCATACACTCTCAGAAATAAAGGTGCAGGAGCTGTCACTTGGACAGTACCTTTTCAAAAAATTCATATTCGTACCCAGAGTCCACAGTGGTACCTCAAAGGTGTATATTAGTACCCAAATGTATCTAAAAAGTACTTTTGAGGTACCATTATGGACCCTTTAGGTCCAAATATGTACCATTTGCAAAGGGACTGCCCCAGTGACAGCTCCTGCACCTTTATTTCTGAGAGTGTATGAATACATACAATTTCATTCAAACCTCATCCCTAAACCCAACCATCATTGGGGATTGAGTCATTTTTACTAAAACGTATGAATAAATAATACAAATGAGCAACTAATTAGCTAAAAATAGTAGAAATTGCTGCTAGATTGTGTTGACGATAATGACTCCAGTTTGACTTTTTAGGACCTTTTTTTTCTGAGAGTGTACGAATTATCTACTCTTCTGGACATCTTTGCACTGGAGTAATACAATCATTTAAGAACAAAAAAAAAACTCAATAAGTCAAGTCTACAGTTCTGTCTTGTATATTGCTGCACTGTATTAGGACATTTATGTAAGGGGAAAAAATTACTCAAGTCAAATCATCACATATGGCTTTATGTTGTATATTTTTCACTTTAGTTGCACACTTATGAATTAAAAATTATGGATTGACACCGTAGTGGTTGAACTAGATCTTGCAGTCCAATTTCAAAACATTTGAGAGGGTTTTTATTTACCGGCTTCTCCTCCAACGATGACTCTACGTAAACCCAGGTTGCCAGTTTGACAACCCCAACAGGAGCGAGCCGGGCGATCAAACCTTGCTGTAAGCTATTTAGCTAATGTTTACGTTTGTAATATTTATATTGTTTGCGAATTCAAAAACACTGTGGAATTTTCTAACTCTAAATCTATGTCTCATTTCAGAGGCTACTACAGTATTCCAAAGGTCGCATTTCAGCCGCTCCCACATACATTGAGGCAGCCTTCAAAACTGAAATGAAATGTGCTGTATTTTCCGCCAATGCAACCAGGGGTGTTGAAATATAATTGGGTAAGCTGGCAGAGGGCGGAGTTACACCAATCAAAACAAAGATTTTTCAACACAGAACGCTCATTTTTAATAAGAATAATTTCTTATATTTATTTTACGCTTTCCTGGACACTCAAAGTAGTGAAGAGCTGGAGGGGGCGAGGCGACAGTGCAGGAACTAAAGAGCGGGGAGCAGGTGTGGAGATGGTTGCACATGGGGACAGTACCAAATAGCTGGCTGGACTGTACCAAAAAGCTAAGGGGGGTGGAATTCTGGGAGTTTTCCTAATGACAGAACAATACAGAAGATTGGTCTGAAATACAGAAGACTCCCTTGAAAAACAGAAGTGTTGGCAGGTATGCCCTACTCTTTTCCGAAGGACGTCCTGGGATTTTTAACGACCACAGAAAGTTAAGACCTCAATTAAATGTCTCATCCATAAGACGGCACTCACTAAACAGTATAGAGTCCCCTTCACTATACTGGGGCGTTAGGACACACACAGTCCGCGGGTTGAGCGCCCCCCTGCTTGCCTCACTAACACCACTTTCGGCAGCAACCAAGCTTTCCCATGTTTCCCATCCAGGTACTGACCTCGCTTCAGTGGGCAACCATGTAAGAGTTGCATAGAGCTAGCTGCCGGCTAGAATTTTTAAAGGAGAATAACTGACTTTAGCATTGTTATTCGGATAAACATGTATGTTAACACATTTTTAAAACATCTGCACACATGTTAACGTCTTTTTTTATGCTTGAGAAGAGTCCAAAACTTACAGCACCTTTAATCAAACTTGCAGCGAGTCAAACTAGAGTCCACATTTCTGTTTTGCAGTTGCCATTGCAGATGGACATGTTATTTTTATTTATTTGTTTAGATGCCCACTTGTCTTACATGGCACAGAGCTCTCTAATTGGAAATTGATTTCCCTCAAAATCCATTGGAAATGGAATAAACCCCCTTTTTCTTCTTCAGCCTCAGCCTTTTGAGCCTCCACTTGTAGTGGCCAGTGGCAAAATAGTACAATATCGGGTCCAAGAGGCTGTTCAGACTGACCAGAGCCATGGTCACCCTACGCAGAAAGTAAATCCAGTCGTCTTCTTGGTTTTCACTCAAGCGTGACAGAAGGTGCACTAGATGGACCACATGGTAAGGCAGGAAACACAGAATGGTGATGGCCAGGATGGCATAAATGATCCTTCGAGCTCCACGGGCGGTCGAATTCTTGATTTGGCTGATTCGATGGGCCACGAGTGGGTAACAAACCAAAATGACCACAGAAGGAAGAAGGGATCCAAAGATGAGGCTGCATACACTGTAGGGCGCCAAATCACTCCATTCTTTTGACGTGAATCCCTCAAAGCACATTTTCTCTTTGGTTGACAACGGGCATGTTAGCATGAAGGCCAACATGGCCGACCCAGAGACCAGCCAAACTGCTCCACTCACCAGCGCAGTGAGCCAAGTGTTGCGAAGTCGAAGGTAAGTGTGAGGGTGGAGGGTGGCGATGTATCTGTCAACACAGATGCAGGTCATGAAGGTGATGCTAATGTACATGTTGGCGAAGAATATGGTGCCGGTGATGCGACACATGGCATCGCCGAATATCCAGTTGCTGTCGTTGAGGTGGTAGTGAATGCGGAAGGGCAGGGCGAACAGGAAAAGCGTGTCAGCCACCGCTAGGTTAATGATGTATATGTTCGAAGGCGATTTCTGCTGGATTTTGAAGATGAAGTAATACAGCGCTCCCAGATTTCCGATCAATCCCAAAACCAGCACCAGGATGTAGACGGGTGGGAAGAGGTAGCGCTGGAAGAGCAGGAATTTCACATCGCTGTGGACGGAGGTGGCGTTTTCCATCATGTTGAGTTGCTTTTGTTCATAAAGAGGTTTCGAGATTCAGCTCTCAAGACTTGCTAGAACGGCAGTGAATGCATTATTGTATTGTTCCTTGTTTTGGGTGATAGACTGGTTTTCAGTTCCCTATCAGTATAGAGGTGATTTTTCTGTTAGAAAATAGTGGGAAAAAAACACATTAATGACATTTGATGTTTATTTAAAGGTGTGAAGATCTTGTTCTGTTGAAGCATGCTGGAAAACATGGTTTAGAAAAAGATAAATACCAGATAAACCATAACCATCTGTTGCATAAGATTTATTACTAAACAGGACGTTCTACCAGAAACGGACATTTTCACTTATGAAAATGTAACAGGGCCTGACCTTTAAACTTGTTTTCCTCAGAAAAAGTATACAAAAATAACCATTAAATCATACAATTCAATGATAAACGCATCCTTGATCAGTCAGCTTATCCTCCATCAAATGTTAATTCATCTGAGTCATAGCCTTAAAGGTGTAATGCACGCATTTTATTATGAAATTATATTAAATTTAATGCAAACGTGACAGGACTGACAAACATCGGGGCTACTGTAAAACAGTATTTATTTGTGAAATTTATTTATAATTTCATGTTTTTAATCAATCGGATGTGAATGATAACTGAAATTTGCTATTTCTGAAAAAAAAAACATTTTTAACAGTTTTTAGCATAACAAAACTATAAAAACTGTAGGTTCAGTAGGGCTAATGACAAGGACAATGGCAAAGTTTGTACATTTGTGAAATGTTTTTAATAAACAAAAGAAAAAAATCTGGAGAACTAAGTGAATGACATATTTCTTGACTGAAATCAACCATCCAGCCATTTTAGACTTTTTTGGGATGAAATACTTTTTATTCGCTGTATTGTTTATTGTTTATATGTTGTTGTTGTTTTTCTGGTAGAATGTTGCAAATACAATAATTAGAATTACTATGACTATTATTTTTAGTTTATTAGTAGTTTAAATTTGAGAAATATTTCATGATTTTTTTTTTCATTTATTTCATTTTTCAGTTCACAGTAAACTTCCATTTAGCGATGCTAGTTTAGCTGGCATTAAAATATTTAAACATAAATAGGCTACAAATTTTTTGTGAACTAAGATGAACTCTAATATTTATGTTTCAAAAATATTTATCAAGATTTATAAGTGCAGTATATGTTGCTCATTCTTATCTAATGCTAATAAATAAACCTAGTTAATGTTACCAAATTAAATATAACGTTTTCCTTTATTTGAAGTAGTTTTAATTGTGGGCTAAGGTTAGTAACGATCATTGCTTGTTTAAAAAAAATTGGAACACTTTACAATAACAGTACATGATTAATGATGTGTTAATATGTTAACTACCCAGGAAGCAAAGAATTCTGGCCCAGATTTGGCGTAAAGCTGGCACAGCAGGCATTCATGTGGCACTGGCATACGGCATGTGGGGCAAATGTAGCCCAGGTTTGGAAGAGGTGGCATCATCTTTAAAGCAGCACACAATATTTGGGCCAGATGTTAATAATTAATATGTGGGCCATGCAAGTTTGGCCTAGCTTGACCCAAATTTAAAATACATTTTTAATATTTTTGAATAAAGAAAAAAATTCTACCAATCAGATTGCTTCAAGATAAAAGCACAATGCTTCATGGGTTTATCAATTTCATTGCTGGTTGTGATGCACCAACATATCTGGTCCAGATATGGTCCATGTTTGGCCATTGTCTGGCGTTCAGACTTGGTCCACTAATGTACTGTAATTCACTGTAGCATGTGGGCCAAGCTGATAGTGTGGACCAGAGAAATTTTTCTATGTGGGTAAACAGTACTTTACTGTGAACTGATGATGAGTTAATGTATGTGCTAGTAATGAACTAACTTTAACCACACTGAGTCACATGAGTTCATGTGTGAATACCTTAATTACTTGTGTATTAATGTATTAA
This sequence comes from Danio rerio, assembly GCF_052040795.2. Taxonomy (NCBI): domain Eukaryota; kingdom Metazoa; phylum Chordata; class Actinopteri; order Cypriniformes; family Danionidae; genus Danio; species Danio rerio. Next base: position 40,334,565 of record NC_141043.1, on the reverse strand, counting down.
TTACCACATTTGTTTATGCTTTATTTAACCATCATGAACTCATGATATTTTAATGTATAATTATCTCATGACTTTACTTGGAGAGGCACATCTTCATTAACCTATTCTTAACTCATGAACGCACATCCGTCCACCGCGCTTACACTGAACAACAATAGACAAGTGTTCTGTTGACATCAACATGACCAGTTTTCACACAGGGAGTTCATGTTAAGGATGAGTTAAATAAGCAAATTCACTACATAATAATAGCTCATGGGTTCATGTTGGTTACGTTTAGCTTAAACTTAAATGTTAATTAATACATTAATTAACAACATGTACTAGTAATTAAGGTAGCCAATACTCACACATAATCTCATGTGACTTATGTGGTTAATGTTAACCCAGATCAGCACGCGCCTTAACTCATCCCTGCTGAAAAATCCAGCTTAAACCAGCCTAGGCTGGTTGGCTGGTTTTAGCTGGTCGACCAGGCTGGTTTTAGAGGGGTTTTGGTCACTTCCAGGCTGGTTTCCAGCCATTTCCAGCCTGTTCTTAGCTGGTCAGGCTGGAAAATGACCAGCCAAATCCAGCTAAAACCAGCTTGACCAGCCTGGTTTAAGCTGGATATAGCTGGTTTTGGCTGGACTCCCAGCTTGGCTAGGCTGGTCAAGCTGGTTTTAGCTGGTCATCTCCCAGCCTGACCAGCTAAGATCGGGCTGGAAATGGCTGGAAACCAGCCTGGAAGTGGCCAAAACCCCTCTAAAACCAGCCTGGTCGACCAGCTAAAACCAGCCAACCAGCTTAGGCTGGTTTAAGCTGGATTTTTCAGCAGGGATTAATTCATAGTTTACTTCACATATTAATAATTCATGTACTGTTATTGTAAAGTGTTACCAAAATAGCCTATAAGGTCACTTCCAAAGTGATATAAAATAGGAAATAATAAGCTTACAATTTTCTTTTAAAAATCACACATTTCCGTGTTGCAGCATCTATTAATTGTACTGTAGAGTTGTGTTCGCGGTATTTTTAATAATAACGCTTAGCGACGTCACGTTGTCATAGAAACGTAATAAATAAATGTAATAACGTTTATTTAACGAGCTAGCAAATGGGTCGTCGTATCTTGCACGCTTTGTGGCATCTCAAACAGAGTATTTTTGGGTCGACCCATTTACTTGTAAGCGCCTCACTTTTTAAGAACATTCGGCTAACATTTTTGAGGTAAGTTAATCAACATTTCACACGTGATAGCATGAACAAGAACTGTTCCTTTAAAACGAATGAATTAAAATAAGAACATATTCTCAATTTTATATTCATTTTCCATTGAAACTTTTATCCTAAGCTCAAGTGGCTAACTTACTTTAAATTAACACACAGAAAACAGCATCACTTGTATTTTAATTAAACCTCCTTACCGTGTTCAAAAAGTCCTTGAAGAAAACCCAGAATTAGCACAAATCAGAAGCAGAAACGCTGATTATTTTCATCTCAAGCCTTGTGTAAGCTGTTTATGTGTTGCTGGTGGAAACTTGTTCTGTAGACTGTGGTTTTATGCAGTGATGTGAATAGACAGCACAGGAAATCCAGAAAGTGCAGCTTCCCCCAGTGTTTTGAGGGCGAGGAGGGGGACATGCACACATATCAGCACGTGGAAATTATGCTTTCATTGTTCCACTGAACATATTGTGGCTATATTTCTGAAGTGGGTGCTGAAATGTACTCTTAAAGCGATAGTTTACCCACAAAATCAAATTCTTGTCATCATTCACTCATTCGTTTACAATTGTTTATTCCTTTGTCTCCACTTCCTTCATACCTGTTTGAGTTTTTACTTAGTTGAACTCAAAGGTGGATATAACCTACTGTTGGAATGTTGGGTAAAAAACAGCCATTAATTTCCATTATTTAATCATTTATTACTATTGCTACTTTTTTGTCCAACATTCTTCAGAATAGTGTTGTCTCGATTGTGGAATTTTCAACTTAAATAGACGTATACTATTTTATAAACATTCAGGATGCGCACGCAACGAGGTTGCAGAAAAAAACAGGAGCGCTAGCATTTACAGCGAAAAAATGACATCAGATGCGGTACAGAGTTTGTTGTATTATAGATAAGTTATATTAATTATATATAATATATTATTTACATAATGAGTTCAGTGTATTATAACAGCTTGTTTCTCAGTGATAAGCACAGTTATTCTGCAAACTTAACGATAAAGTGAGCGGCGTTCATCTGACAGGTCCATTTGCGATAGCACCCTCCCAATGGATATTAGATAAGACGAAATGGCCAAGCATCCAGCCCAAAATACACAACGATCTCATTGAAACTCCAAGGGCCCTATCATACACGGCGCAGTGTGGCGCAAGGCGTGACGCAGTAATCTTTTGGTAGTTTCAGCTTGGCGCAAGAGTGGTTTTGAGGCGTTGCGCTATGCTGCTTAAATAGCAAATGCATTAGCGCTCATTTTTGCGCACATAGGCGTTCTGGTCTAAAAAGGAAGGCGTTCTGAGGCGGACCGCTGGCGCGTTGCTATTTTGAGAAACTATAATAGATTTTTCATTAGACCAAAACTAACCTGGTCTAAACTCTGGCGCAGAGTTGCGCCTCGCTTACGCACTGCTTAATACACGCAAGAGAGCAATAGGCAAATATCTTTACATATGAAAAATGTAAATATTAAGGATATATATAGGATATAATAAGAATAGATATAGAATATAAATATAAAGGATTAAAATATTACAAAACATATTATTTTCTACCCTACATAAATATGAAAAATCACTGCTTTTATGTCTTCATCTCGGGAGGCTTTTTCAGTTCATTCATAACAATTTGCTTTTGTATAATGTTATTATTATTAGCAGTGTTATTTATTATATCCATATTTATATTTGTTTTATTAAAAACGAGCTTAGATTTGCCCACCTGTCAGGTTTTAGACCATTTGGGGCACAGCATGTGTTTTAGGATATAACACATTTTGCTATTATTATTCATTTATTCGTTTGCTGGAAATTAGAACTGAATTTAGAAATAGTTTTGAAACTAATATTTGCGCTTAACAAACAAAAGTATTTATTTATAGACTATAATTGATGTCTCTGTGTAAAGGTTTCCCTATCCAAGAGCGAAAGTGAAAGTGATCCATTATCTCTCCTTCTCACGCAGCAGATGCTCTGTTTAACAATTTTCTGTTAAAAACTGTCAACTGTTAACTGTTTGCTTGTGAAAGGCTAATTTTTTTCACTTAGAATTACTTTGCGTCCTGTAAATAGTGAATGCGCTCTTGGCGCGACGCAGCTGACTCTTAAAGGGAATGGGAGATGAGACTCTAATTATTTTATTCTTAAAACACACCTATAACTCATTAAGAAAATAAACTCAACCCTTTTAGACCATACGCCGAAGCGCAAGGCAGATTTCCTGTCCTTAAATTAGCAAAAACGCGTCCTGACATGCCCTGAAAGCATTTGCGCCCTGCGTTTTGCGCTTTGCGCATGGACCGTCAAAATAGAGCCCCAAGTGTTTTTACAAGAGAGAAGTTAAAGGCCTACAAGTCTTTGGATGTCTATAATGTTGTTCTGTGTGGTCATGTGCAAGAAATATTGTTCCATGATAACTAGATTCAAAACAAAGACAAGGAAAGAAGACTGAGCTGTGCAAGGCCTGGATAATCATCAGCAAGCAAAACTCCTGCATTCTGACAGAGAACTGCACCTGTACGTCACGGTATGTGAACATACATGTTTACATTTCATTCTAAGCATTCAGTGTCGGCAGTTTATTTAGCCATATTTAACTGTTGTTGCTGAAATCATTGCTGCAATCAAAAATGAGTAATGAATATGATTCAGCAAAGCATGAACCTGATATAAAATGAGAACTGCAGTGTTGACCATTTTTAATTAGGTCTTTACTCCATTCAGCTCCTCTGATGGCTGTTAGTCAAAGCAGTCTGGGGTTGGCATTAAAAGCAGTGTGGTGTATAGTAAAATGTAAGTTTTCTATTTTTGGACGAATTTAGCATCCTACCGCACAACACGACATGTTTGCTAATGCAACCTTGCAAGTTTTTTTGCAACCACTATGCGCCGTTGAACCCGTGTGATGTCTTTTTGTGAACAATAGAGAATCTTCTGTGAAATGAAAATATTCTACATGTATGGATGTTAAAGGTTCTTCATGGATCCATCAGTGCCAACATAGAACCTTTATTTTTTTAGAGTAAGTCTGAGCCACCCCTGAAGTGAAGGATGGTCTTGAGTTTAGAAGTTTACTGAATGGACGTGAGTGGTTCAATAGCTGTTTTTTTGCCATCAGTTACAGTAGAAGTCTGAATTATTAAGTCTGAATTATTTCGCCCCCTGTTTTATTTTTCTCCCAATTTCTGTTTTACTGAGAGATTTTTTCAACACATTTCTAAACATAATAGTTTTAATAACTCATATCTAATAATGGATTTATTTTCTCTTTGCCATGATGACAGTAAATAATATTTGGCTAGATATTTTTATACAGCTTAAAGTGACATTTAATGGCTTAACTAGGTTAATTAGGTTAACTGGGCAGGTTAGGGTAATTAGGCAAGTTATTGTATAATGATGGTTTGTTCTGTAGACTATCGAAAAAAAATGGCTTAAAGGGGCTAATAATTTTGTCCCTAAAGTGGTGTTTAAAAAATTAAAAACTGCGTTTATTCTAGCCGAAATAAAACAAATAAGACTTTCTCCAGAGGAAAAAATATTATCAGACATACTGTGAAAATTTCCTTGCTCTGTTTAACATCATTTGGAAAATATTTGAAAATAAAGAAAAAAATTCGAAGGGGACTAATAATTATGACTTTAATATCGAAACTTCAAAATAGGTTTCAATGTTGTGCTTAAAGAGATCACCATAAAATGAAAATATATTCACTATTTACTCACCCTGTTGTGGTTTCAAACCTTAATTAGTGCTTTTTCTATTCTGTTGAACACTAAAGAATATCTTTTAGAGAAAGCAAAAACCTGTAACCATTGACATCCATAGTAGGAAAAACAAATACTATGGATGTCTATGGATACGGATTTTCATCATTTTTCAAAATATTTTCTTTTGTGTTCAATGGAAGAAAGAAACTCGTAAAGGTTTAAAATAAAGGATGAGTAAAGAATTTTACATTATTGGGTGAACGATCCCTTTCAGATCAACTTTTTTGGACACTAGAAGGCGCCAAAACCTAATTTACAGATATACTAAAAGCAACATCCCTGAACCAGTTTTATATACAACAAATATTTAATTTTATTTCATTGTATTTTCAAGGCCAACATTATTATGCTATTATTGTGCTATATTTGAAAAAACTTTAACTCTAAAATAATTGATAAATTTCAACTTGATAAAACAATTAACAACATCAAAGCAAAACAAAAGTAAAACTAATTCATGTAGTATCTATATAGTTTCATGTATCTTTCTGTGTTCATCGATAAATGTATAAATGCTAAAAATAAAGCGTGTAAATAGCATCTAGCTGAACGAAAAAAGGCTGCAGTGAAGTTTGAATGAGATTTGTGTTTTGGCTTAAGGGCGGCATTGTGTCTGATGGCCTTTATGTAGTGACAGACACATTCAGTGAACACAACCACATCACATTCCACGCTTTTGTGTAGAACCACTTGGCATTCACGTCGGAAAATGGCTCTGAAATGCAACTTATTTATGAAAAGCTTTTGCACTGACTTCCACTTCTTTGTCTCTAAATGTATTATTTTATTATCCATAAATTGAGCTGGGAAAGAAATGCTGGAATCACTATATAAATATAATGTATCATACTTTTTAATGCATTTATTATGCATTGCAATCCATATTAAAATTCCCTGTGAAATGCACTGACCTGCCATTGTTAAATTAAACATCAGTGATCTAATATACAATGTTTAGTTGTTCAGTTTATGAATTAAGATATTTTAATATTACAATTATTTACAACATTTCTGACTTGAATAAAATTGTAGGTATTTATGAATCATTTTAATTGCATACTGTACATATCTATTATTGTTTACATCTTTAGAAAGTAACACATGGCCGGTGTTACACTGCAAAAATAAATCAGTAGTAAAATGGATAATGTCTGATCTAAATTTATCAATACATGTTAGGTTTTTGTAGATAATTAAAATATGTTTTACATTTAAAATTAAATGTGCTAACTAAAATTAAATAATATAAAAACAGGAGGGGATTGTTTTTAATTTGACGTGCTAATAAAAAATATTTATTTTGAAGATTCTTTCATACTGAGCACTGCAAAGACAGTTGACATTCTGCCACAAGATGGCGACAGAGACCACATAATAAGTCTTTAGAGGAGAAAAACTGCGTAAATTTCAAACCACAGTTGACCAAATCAATCTAAAACAGATGAGTCGATCTCTCTCTCTCTCTTGTATTTTGTAGAGCTCTATTTATACCAAAGTAATCTGGTAGTGTTTGATTTGTGTTGGCTTTTTCAGGGTTACTTATTGCGATCTCCCGATTGCAACAGAAATACTGGGAAATCTCTGTAGACCATTGATATTTAATGCAGTTCAGCCTTTTATTCTTAAAATGTGAGTAAAATCACCTTTTTGTCATCACTTTAGACATTACGCTAGAGAATCATTCAAATACTATCTCTAAAGTGACGTTGGTAAATGAGCAATAGTTTCTGCTGTTCTGATCATCAGCTGCAGATGTATTGAATGGCGGAAGAAAGTAGTTCCTCTTACAAAAGGATTTTAGGCGTTTTTTGTTTGATTTTCTTATTTATATACACGATAAGGCCGTCAAACTGTTGTATAAATGCAATATCACACTCCTAGCAGTGCTATATGGCTTTATATTGGCACCGGTGGGACACTAAGGCATTCAGCCTGTAGCCTCGAGCTAACACACGCCGCCCACTAGTGCCGATATACAGCCATATTGCACTGCTACTTATGTGATATTGCTCATATATCATAAACATTATGAAAAAAAACTATAAATTAAAGTTAAAATATAATAAAAAATACATTAAAAATTCAGTCTATTAATAAAAGTTACAATAGTATCTAAATAACATTTATGGAGGCTAATAATATTGACCTTAAAAAATGTAAAACTGCTTTTAATCCAGCCAAACTAAAGAACAAGGCTTTCTCCAGAAAAAAAAAATATTGGAAAAAATATATAAAGTATATTTAAATAATAAAGATGAATAAAATATGTTTTAAAAATAATTCAAATTTCACAGGAGGGCAAAAATTTTTCTTTCAACTGTACGCATATTTTGTACTACTTAATGATGTGCAACATGCTTTGACCTTTCACCTTGTCTTTTAGGCAGACCCCCTTAGCAACTCGAGCATGTGAAGGCGGAAGGGAAAGTGTAAGAATGGAATAATTGTTGAATAACGGCAAACTCGAGAGAAACTGAAAGTGACATCCTTCCATAACATCCTGCCATATACGGTACACGTGAGCTCTCATCTAACAACATGATGAACGTAAGCAGACCATTTAATAGAAGACTACATTGAATCTAATATTGTGAATTTGATCTATAAACGGGAGCAGATGGTGTTTCCCGCTCTCGCCACCTGCTCAAGAGAAGCTTAGGCTTTTCTGGAAAGCATGTGAGGTCAGGTGCTGTTTGTTTGGCTTCTGGAGAGTCAACATGCTTGCGCGGATTCATTCAAAGACCGTGGAGTAAAGCAGGCTTAAAGTGTCAGTACCAGTAAACTGTGATTTATCTTTATTTAGAATGATCTTTTACTTACTTCTTGTGTTGTTTTAAACACATGTAACAGAAGTAGGAACCTTTTTTCTTCCCTATAGAGTGGATATGATGTCACCTTATAGGCCAATCAGCTGCTAGCATAAAACTAGTTCGCTAGTTTTACTCCCCATAGGATTTTCCCATATGCTTTTCGATGATTGCAAATCATAGATATATACACTAGATATTGCATGGGTCAATACCGACGTCACATTTTTACAGTGCTCCCAGGACAAATGTCATTCAACCGCACCTATGGTGCATGTCTTTGGCCTGTGGGGTAAACCAGAGCACTGGTAGGAAACCCATGTGAACACAGGGAGAACATGCAAATTCCACACAGAAATGCCAACTGACCCAGCCGAAGCTTGAACCAGCAACCTTCTTGCTGTGAAGCAATCGTGCTACTCGCTGTGCCACAGTGACGCCAGTTTGTATTCATATGAATGAAATCGTATGAAATCATATGTATTGGCACTTTTATGGCAATACATAAACTATTTATGTTTCCTTCTGAGATTGGACTGAATGTTACATCGGGGGACTAACTCACATCGGAAGTGTCTTTGCTTCTAAAATTGCAAGATACATCGCTCGTTTTTTTTTTGTGAAACCACAGAATGGCACAGGCCCGGATTGGCTAATCGGGAGCACCAGAAGAATTCCCGGTGGGCCAGTCCGTTTTTTGGCCTTGAGGGCCGGTGTCCCTAGCTACTTGCACTCTCAGCAGTCACACTTTTTTTTTCATCTATTTATTTATTTGACCATAGCTTCACTCTTTTTATTCATTATTTTGCAGCAGCTCCGCTCTTCTTATTTATTTTCCCGCAGCCATGTGAGCAAAATGCAGCCTGCAGGTTCACTAACGTAATGATGATGTAACGTTAACTATCATCATTCGACCCCAAACAGCGAATTCGAGAATTCGAATAATTAACATTAATGAATAATACACCTGCTCAGTGAAAATCAGATGATTCACTACATTAATAAATCTGACATAACTTGATCAGAAATCTAAAAAAAAGGAGAAAAAGATTAAACCATAAATAGAAAGTAATACCGTGTCTTGCAGGTCACAGTCCAATACTTATTTTTTATCCCCACTGTGATAGCGCTATTGTGGAACAGTGGTAAACGTGTTTTATTATGACGCTGCTGAACCGTGTTCGAATCTCACCTGAAAAACAATGTTGTTGTTTTTTTCATTTTTATTGTTAAGACATATAAGACTGTTAGCGCTTTTGAACATTTAAAAAAATTCTAAAGCAGCTGTTTTCTTGAAAAAGACCTGATAGTGTCATTAGAATCTGAATTGGAAATGACCTTATTTTAACATAGTCAGTCGTGAACTGAGGTGGGCCGGTCTTGCTTGAAACTCCAGGGCTGAAAATTAGTCCCACTCCGGCCATGGTATAGCATGAGGTCTAAGTAGCGCAATATTATGATCGTGATGTAAAAACGACAATAACAGACCCATTAGAAATAGGGAAAAAATATGTTAAGTGCTTCAAGATACATCATATAACTCAAAATATCTGGACACAGCCCCAATGAGGGCCTCCCCCAGCATGATATAATAGTTAATAAAACAGTTGTCGTGCCTAATTTCTACTATGAATAAAAGCTCGCCATAGTTGCCTCGCCTCTAAACTTCTGATTGGTCCACTGCTTTTGAATCTGAATTAAGCCGTGTTGCATGTGAAAATTGAAGATCATTCAGCTTGACACGGCGTCTTAACAACTCGGTGCCCACATGCAGGCGCTTCAGGAAAAACGTATTGTGTGTAAATGGCCACATCGGGGTGCATGTTTGCTATGTAAGAATGTATTTTGTAAATGTTTTTCATCTCTTATTATTTGCTATAAGTCCAAAAACACCTCTATAAAACCTTTTTGCGAATTAAGGATTTTATTTTTGAAATTTGACATTTCTTTTGCTTGTTTCTGAAGAAATAATGCTAAATGCACATTAACACGGTGACAAAAACCCAGCTATTTTCTGTTCAGCTACTGGTGGAGCTAAAGGAAAATTAGCAACGTGTTTAGGCTCACTATTGATAAGTACCCTTATATACATTTCTGGAGATCGCGAAATGCATCCCAGGAGCTACATTTTTTGCAGTTTTTGTTTTTGCAAATCCATCAGAGGCCGATGTGTATGCTTTTTCAGATCTCAAATTTCTCTTGCGAGTGCCATTTGCAGCTGCTGTTCTTCACGTAAATCCACCAGAGGCCGCTGTGTGTGCTTTTTCAGATCTTAAATTTCTCTCACGAGTGCCATTCGTGCCTGCTGTTCTTGCGTAAATTCACTGAAGGCCGCTGTCGACTTACTGACTGACTGACTGACCTACCAACCGATAACCCCACCACCCCTTTCCTAAACCCAACCAATAGTGTTTTCAAAAACACAGATTGACCCAATCACCCCTTTTCCTAAACCCAACCGTCAGTGTTTTCAAAATTAATCAAGACAAAGAAAAACCCTCACGGCCACCTGATTTTTACCACAAATTTAGATTTTACCACCTTCTCACATTGTTATTTACTTGTTTATAATATATTTAGCCTTTTGTTTTTGTTTTACCTGCTTTCTGGAACCATTCTTCAGCATACTTCAGCATACAACTACCAATAACACTGCTCCTGCAGTACGCTAACACTTGACTGGGTTCTGTGTTTTATATATTTATATTTGTATACGGTCTTACTCTGTAAACAATGTATGTTCTTAACTGTTTGTTCTTAATTGTTTTGTTTTATTTATTTTTACTGTCTGTTTAGACAATGTTGTAGCACCTTTTATGCCCAAGACAAATTTCCTCTCGGGGACAAATAAAGTTAAACCTAAACATACTTGAACCCCATCATCGGGGTCAACTCCATTCTGCATCTCAAGTCCGCCGACATACATGGTGAGCTACTGGGCAAACAGGTAACAGATGAAAAGCCGTCCAAACTGAGGTAAGCAGTCGGCTGGTAGCACGAAAAGAAACCGAAGCTGTCTGCGGCATCATACCACCATGTATCATTCGTTTTAAAAATAAGATGCAACCATACAATAGCCCAGGCTACTTAATTTGCGCTCTCTAGAAATGTATACAGGGTACGTTTTCACAATGAGCTTGTGTTGCAAAAGTCTGACTTGTTTCTCTGAGAGGTTAAACTGTTTCCCTATTCCTTTCCGATGGGAAGAATTTTAGTCTCACGGAAGAGAAAACTAGATTCAGACTGCAGAGACCCAAACATTTCCCAGGCAGGAGTATGTACTGCAAAAATGCAAACATGCTGAGAATGAATAATGGATCAGAGACAGAGCAAATTGGACAGAGATAGAGAGAAAGGAGTGAGTGAACATGCATAATATTCTGTTGGCAGGAGAGTGGCTGAATCACTCCAGTGGCTGTGGGTTTGTAGCACCTGCAGTCAGAATTGATACTACAGCATGTGTGTGTGTTCAGTGAGCGTTGGCTTCTTCCATCTGGAGAAAGAGGGAACGAGCGAGCTTTGGGGAAGTGCTGGGATCAAAAGTAGGTCATCTTCCCTGAGACTCACATCTCTCCAGCAAATCCACCAATCCACACTGCTGCAGCACATGTGGCTGAGTCGAGAAGAGAACAGCCCAAATCTGAGCTGACAGCACACACAACTGCTCGCTCTTCTGCTCTATTGTTCTGCTTTCTAGACCACAGATGTTGGGGATTCATTTGTTACTTCTGTGTCACAGTGGCAGATTTTTTATCTGTGTTAAAACTAAAAGATTTCAACTTTTTGTTATATGTACACTATAAAAATGGTCATGATTTCAGTGGTAAAAAGGTAAAAATGCTACAGTAAAAATCTGTAACCTGGTTAACAGTAAGTTTCCTTACAGTCAAAATTATTCGCCCTCCTTTTTTCCTTTTTCAAATATTTCACAATGTTCAAAGAGCCCCTATTATACATTAAACAGGGTCATATTTTGGTTGTAAGGGTCTCCAACAACAGTCTAATATGCATGCAAGGTCAAAAAACACTTTTATGGTCTAATAATATGCATTTATTTTTACCTAATTATCCCAGCGACTCCCATATGAATCGTTCAGAGATTCATTTGTTCCTCAACCCCTCCTTAGCACGAAGCTAATCTGATTGGACCAATGTTGATTGGACCAATGACAGCCTGTTGCGATTGGTCGACACTGACAGCATTCAGTGCGAGAGCATATCAACAATATAGTAGTCAGAGTGCATAGTTTATGTGTGAGCATACCTGCCAACACATATTTTTCATATACTTTTTTCCGGGAGTCTCCCATATTTCAGACCCATCTCCAGCCACCCACCCATTTTGTTATATATCCCAAAAAACTCCCAAAAATTCAATCCCCCTGGGCCTCAGCACTTTAGTATGGTCGGGAAGAAATCACTTTCCCGAACACTCGCGTTCAATCTGCCCAGTTGGTGGAATGAACTCCCTAACTGCATCAGAATGGCAGAGTCACTCGCTGTTTTCAAGAAACGACTAAAAACTCAACTTTTTAGTCTCTACTTCACTTCCTAATCTGCAATTGTCTCTCTAGACATACCACTAACTGTACTCAAAAAATTACTAATACTGAAACTTGCCTATAGCACTTATTCATTGTTGCTCTTATAGTTGTGTAAATTGCTTCCTTGTCCTCATTTGTAAGTCGATTTGGATGAAAGCGTCTGCTAAATGACTAAATGTAAATGTAAATGTCTATGAAACCCAATTGTGGTCGCCAACATTGGTATAGGATCCGATAGTAGCGGCCGCCCGTAACACGCTTCATAGTAGTTACTAACACCGTAGTACACAGTACCTGGTTCTCAACAGTGTTATTAGGGCCGGCGTGTCCATAGAGGCGACCTAGGCGGTGAGGGCGGTGTCCGCAAACCCGCTGGTCCTCACTTTCATCAGCGAAACCCACCCCCTCCCTCCCGGTCCTCACTTTCATCCGTGAACCGGTCACAGTATTTCACTATCGAGTTGAGGAGGGCGTGATCGGCGTTCGCCTAGAGCACCAGTTCAGCTTGCTCAGGCCCTGAGTGTTATCCAGACACCTCACCCCAAATCTACCCCCACTCCCCCCCTTTTTTTTCAGGGACAGATATTGACAGGTATATGTGTGCAGTTACACACCAGCATATTGCTCTATTCTTAACCATGATACACATTCAGTATTAATCCACACAGTGGCAAAAGCTGAACTATTTTGAACCTTAACCAATGCACGTGTGTAGGAACAGCTGACGGTGACCAAAGCAATGACAAATGGCAGTGGAACGCAAGCTCACAAATGCATTTAAATCCGTAAACAAAGCGGCACGCAACACATTTTCAACGTGCCATTAGACGCGATATGAGAATGTAAAGAGTTAACCTGATACAGAGCAAGCGGTTACAAGTAACAAAACACAATTAAATACATAATTTGCAAGCTAGAGAAAACAAGGAGGCAGACATTTTATTCAAACTTACTTACACTTGTGAAATAGAGGAAGAAACTGATCCATGATCTACTGATCCATCTACTGACAAAGTCCCTTACATCAATAGTCTTTTTTGATCCTTCCTTTAACAAAAGGCCGACAAATGCCCCAGTGTGTAGATTTCAGAAGCACTCGAACTGCACAAGACTGGGCTATAATGCTGAGGTATTTTTGCAAAAATAAACCTCAACCACTGACTCTTCACAGTTTTATCTTTAGGTAGAAAAAATATAAAAAAATAAATACCTCTAACTTTCCTTCACACTTCCAGTAATATCCAGCTGGGCACAGCGTGACTTGATTCAACCGGCATCTGCTACAGTGTGTGTCTAGCCTCTTTTTCTTTGCGAGTGGGTGTGGCTGCAGGTTTAAATTTTCCTGGGTTTGCGCGAGCAACAACTGGGCGGGGCTTAAGTTTCGTATCCAAGTCATGCTGAAACGGCTAAAGACCCATTATCAAGACGATTCATTTAAAGCACTATGAGTCGACTCTAATAAATGAATCAATAATTTTAAACACTTTCCACTTTTAGATTTAAGCCTTAGCTGGATATTTCACTTCACTTAGAGCTGTGTTACACTACATGGAAGGTCATTCTCAAATACTCATAATACGGGCTCTTTAACAGGAGTTTTTTCAGAATTTCCTATAATATTTTTTCGTCTGGAGAAAGTCTTATTTGTTTTATTTGGGCTAGAATGATAGAATAAAAATTATTTTTTTTAACCATTTTGAGGTCAATATTATTAGCCCCCTTAAGCATTTTTTTTATTTGTCTTCAGAACAAACCATCATTATATACGGAACCCTGGAAGGGACGTAGTGGAGGAGAAAAAAATTGGCTGGGTGAAAAAAAAAAAAAATGGGTAAAAGAAAAAAATGGGTGGGAGGAAAATATATATTTCTAAGTTTTTGCGTTCTCTCGCAAAGTTTTGCGTTCCCTCGCAAAGATGTTTTGCGTTCCCTCGCAAAGATGTTTTGCGTTATCTCGCAAAGATGTTTTGCGTTCCCTCGCAAAGATGTTTTGCGTTCCCTCGCAAAGATGTTTTGCGTTCCCTCGCAAAGATGTTTTGCGTTATCTCGCAAAGATGTTTTGCGTTCCCTCGCAAAACTGTTTCTCCACAAACAATTCCTGTTCACTTCACTAATGTTAACCCTCCTGTTTTTGCCGAAATTATCCTGTATTTTACAATTCTATCCCACTTTCTTTACATTACTGTGCGTCGATCGTCGCCTTTCGCTACCTCTGAACCAGTGAATGCATGTATAAGCGCTGACTGACAGACGCTCTCCATACAATAAACTGGTCCCAGATCAGCGTCTGTTCGCGCCTTTTAAAGGGACACTTCTGTTATCAAACAAGTGAGTTTACTGTACGAAGCGCGTCTGTCAGTCAGTGCTTATACATGCATTCGCTGGTTCAGAGGTTGCAAAGTGAAAGGCGACGATCGACGCACAGATTTATTGTAAAGTAAGTGGGGTAGAATGGTAAAATATGGGAGAGTTTCGGCAAAAACGGGAGGGTTTACACGAGTGAAGTGAACAATAAGTGTTTGTGGAGAAACAGTTTTGCGAGATAACGCAAAACTTTGCGAGGGAACGCAAAACATCTTTGCGAGGGAACGCAAAACTTTGCGAGAGAACGCAAAAACTTATATTTTCCTCCCACCCATTTTTTTCTTTCACCCATTTTTTTTTTTCACCCAGCCAATTTTTTTCTCCTCCACTACGTCCCTTCCGAATTTCCGTAATTATACAATGACTTGCCTAATTACACTAACTATCGTGATGGTGTTCAGTATTGTGTGGATGAAACTAAGTGCTTTCTATATATTAGTGTCACCATCTTGCCCTTTGTCTCAATTCATTTCATGTTTATTTCTATGGCACTTTACAATGTAGATTGTGTCAAAGGCACTTAACATTAACATTAACAGTTCTGGTGAACTGAAACAGTGTCAGTCCAGTTTTCAGAGTTGAAGTTCAATTTAGTTCAGGTCAGCGTGGTTTAATTTTCACTGCTGAAAGTCCAAACACTGAAGAGCAAGTCCATCGATGTACAGCTCCACAAGTCCCAAACCAAGCAAGCCATTGGCGAGAAACAAACCTCACCAATTAACGAAAGTGAAGAGAAAAAAAATCTCGAGGGAAACCAGACTTAGTTGGGCAGAACCATTTTTTGATCCAGCTGGAGAAGCTAGAGGCTGGAGAACACTTTTTCTCCATTCCCCTAGAGCACAGGTGTCAAACTCAGTTCCAAAAGAGCCGCAGCTCTGCACAGTTTAGTTCCAACCCTAATTAAGCACACCTGATCAAACTAATTGAGCCCTTCAGGCTTGTTTGAAACCTACAGGTAAGTGTGTTGGAGCAGGGTTGGAACTAAACTGTGCAGGGCTTCGGCCCTGCAGAAAATGAGTTTGACACCCCTGCCCTAGAGGTCCCCATGTTTCCTCCTCTGCCTTAGTTCTTCCTCATTTGTTCTTGTTTACTTAATTCTGATCACCTGTGACTTGTTCCAGCCAGGGTATTCAAGTTGTCCCTTTTCCCTGTTCCTCACTCGTTTTTTGAGTCTGTAAGTTGTCTGTAGTACACTGTGAACTTGCCTTGCGGTTCCTCTACCTCCTGATCTACATCTAGTAAGACTCTTTTGTTTTCCCTGTTGCTTGCTGCCTTATTGTTTGTTTGTTTTCTCCATCATGGAGTTTTCTAACAAAGGAATGATGTGTAAATGTTAATACTTTAAAAAATTTGTTTGTAAAACTAAAAATTAAGAAATACGGTAGTTTACTGTAAAAAAGTGATTTCTTTTTTAATGGTTTCACACATATTTTTAGCTGCCAGTTTTTTTTTTCAACAAAGTTTTTTTTTTAATTTTCTCATTGATTCACCGACTCGTTGAGTATTCTTTTAAAACTGTCTTAGAAATCTTTTTTTTGTCAATTCTTTATTGCACTATATATGTTGTATTACTATATTATATTATGTTATATTATATTATACAATTTGAAGTTCCCTTTTGCACTTTATAGTGTTTTTTTTCTTTCAGTCGTTAATGAAAATAGACCACATCATGCAGTCAAGAACATTGAACAAAAACAAAATCATTTAAAAAAACATAGGCCAAAATCAAATAATTCACTCAAAACTGAACACAAGATGTTTTGAAAAAGCTGTCAACCGGTAACCACTGACTTCCATAGTATTCGTTCTTCCTACTAAAATAAATATCTCACATTCTTCAAACTGTTTTATTTTGTATTAAGCAAATAAATTAAAAAAAGAAAAAGTTTGGAACCTCTTGAGACAGAATAAATAGTAAATTTTTATTTTTGGGTGAACTATCCAAGTAAATATCCGTTATTTACCATTTTTATGAATTCTTTATGTTTTTATGATACATGCAGGCAGGGGTAAAAATCAACCATTTCCGAATGATTGGCATGCAGCAAAGAGCACATTAGTAAATGCATAAATCTGCTATAGGGTAAATTTGATTGCATAGCCAAATCACATAAGCAGCCCTCCATAGATCCTCTCAACACACAACAATAAAGAAGATTAGATCATTTACTAATTCTGATTAAATGTATAGTCCTGTTCTGACAAAAAAAAAAAAAACATTTACTCTTTGTTTCCCCGTTAAGCCCATTATGTTGTCTTTTAATACATTTTTTACCTTTGTTTTATCCATAATGTTTTCTTTTTTATTATTAATTTCTGGACATTTTACCTTCATTTTACCCATTATTTTATATTTTTAATACATTTCTGGGCCTTTTACCTTTATTTTACCCTTTTTTTTTCTTATTAATTATTGGACATTTTACCTTCATTTTACCCATTATGTTTTCTTTTTATTACATTTCTGGGCCCTTTACCTTTATTTTACCAATTATGTTTTCTTTTTTTAGTTCAAATCTAGACCTTATACATTTATTTTACCCATTATTTTGTCATTTTAATACATTTCTGGATTCTTTTACATTTATTTTACTCATGATGTTTTCTTTTTAATACATTCCTGGACAATTTACCTTTATTTTACCCAATATGTTATCTTTTAATACATTTCTGGACCCTTTACCTTTATTTTACCCATATGTTTTCTTTTTAATACATTTCTGAACCTTTTACCTTCATTTTACACCTTATGTTTTATTTTTAATACATTCCTGGACCCTTTACCTTTATTTTACCCATTATGTTGTCATTTTAATACATTTTTGGACCCTTTACCTTTATTTTACCCATTATGTTTTCTTTTTAATACATTTCTCTACAATTTACCTTTATTTTACCCATTATGTTTTTTTTTAATATAAATTTCTGAACCTTTTACCTTTATTTTACTCATTATGTTTTCTTTTCAATAAGTTTCTGAACCTTTCACCTTTATTTTAGTCGTTATGTTTTCTTTTTATTACATTTCTGGACAATGTACCTTTATTTTACCTATTATGTTTCCTTTTTTAATACATTTCTGAACCTTTTACCTTTATTTTACTCATTATGTTTTCTTTTCAATAAGTTTCTGAACCTTTCACCTTTATTTTAGTCGTTATGTTTTCTTTTTATTACATTTCTGGACAATGCACCTTTATTTTACCTATTATGTTTCCTTTTTTAATACATTTCTGAACCTTTTACCTTTATTTTACTCATTATGTTTTCTTTTCAATACATTTATGAACCTTTTACCTTTATTTTACCCATTATTTTTCTTTTTAATACATTTCTGGACAATTTTACCTTTATTTTTCCAGTCAATAGAGAAATGGGAATTGAAACAGGATCATGAATCATGTCAAACCGGGTCATGCAAGTTGTGTCAACCAAAGTCTTGTGCCTCCAACTTGGGTTCATCATTTGAGTGTCACACACAGCCTTCAGTCAGATCTTCCTATGACTAAACAGCACGTAGTTTCTCCATTTCATCCTGAGCGAAATGCTGATTTTGGGCCTCGGGACACCAGCAGTCATGGCTTCAGTCTTGGCGAGGACACCAGAGCACATGTGTCTGTGTCTGTTTCTGCCTCCAGCTGCGTCTCACGTGCGAATCCTCCTCTGCTCTGTGTTACGGCTGTTAAAATTAGAGCTTCTTCAAATATGCGGAGACTCGCCATTCTCCTGTCGCTGTTCCCCAAAGCCTTCTCTCCGACTTTTGCAGATCAAAGCTTCTTTTTTCTTCTTTTTTATGGTGACTGTTGAGTCAGCAGTCTAAATTAGGAATGAAGAAAGGCAAGAAAGAAGAGAAAAAAAGAGAGAAGCTTACAGGAAATGTTCCATCTTTTCAATTGAAGTTGTTCCATTATTTTTGCTGCAGCATTTTGTATTTGCACATAAGAATTTTACAAAGAACAGAAGTTTAAATCTCATTAATTGGGACAAGAAAGAAAGGGATGGATGGATGGATGGATGGATGGATGGATGGATGGATGGATGGATGGATGGATGGATGGATGGATGGATGGATGGATGGATGGATGGATGGATGGATGGATGGAAAGAGAAAAACAATGACAGGAGGCAAAAATGAAGGATAAAAGAAAAACAGACTGACAGACAAAATACATAAATATAAATGTGGATTGGTCGATGAATGGAAAGAAAGGAAGAATAAACAGATGGACAAAAAGAAAGATAGATAGATAGATAGATAGATAGATAGATAGATAGATAGATAGATAGATAGATAGATAGATAGATAGATAGATAGATAGATAGATGATAAATGATAAATGAATGTATAAAAAGAAAGGAAAGAAAGAAAGAAAGAAAGAAAGAAAGAAAGAAAGAAAGACATGGATGGTTGGACAGATGGATGAATGGAAAGAGAAAAAACAAAATGAAGGATAGAAGAAAAACAGACTGATAGACAACTAGATACATAAATATATGGATGGATTGATGGATGAATGTAAAAAAATAACACATTAATAGATGAACAGAAAGAAAGAAGGACAGATAGATACATGATCCATGGATGAATGTATAGAAAGGAAGAAAGACATAGATGGATGGACAAACTAATGGATGGATGGTAAGAGAAAAACAGACTGGAGACAAAAACGAAGGATAGAAGAAAAACAGACTGATAGACAAGTAGATACATGAATATATGCATGGATTTATGTAATGAAAGAAAGGAAAAATGAATAGATGGAAGGTAAGAAAGAAGAATAGATAGATAGATAGATAGATAGATAGATAGATAGATAGATAGATAGATAGATAGATAGATAGATAGATAGATAGATAGATACATAGATAGATAGATAGATAGATAGATAGATAGATAGATAGATAGACAGACAGACAGACAGACAGACGGACGGACGGACGGACGGACGGATGGAAAGAAAAAGACATGGATGGATAGAAAAAGAAAGAAAGAAAATGGACAGAAGGATTCATAGACAGAAAGATGAATGGATGAACACTTGGATGTATAGACGAAGAAATCGATAGGATGGATGGACTGACAAAAAGAAAGAATAATGTCAGATGGATGGATGATACATGGAAAAAGACTGATGGATGGATGGAGAAAGAAAGAAAATGGACAGAAGGATTTACAGACAGAAAGATGGATGGACAAATATGGATGCATAGACAAATGGATGCATAGATGATAGATGGACTGATAGATGAATGAACAGAAAGAAAGAAAGACTGAAAAAAAAGAAAATGGAATTTGCAGACAGAAAGAAAGATGGATGGATGAGCATATGGATAGATGATGGACAGACAATTAAACAGTCAGAAAGAAAGGGAAATAAGTCAGACAGACAGACAGATAAATAAAAGAAAGAAATGTATATAAAGAAGTTTGATATATGGATGGATAGAAAAAGAAAATAGACAGAAGAATTTACAAACAGAAAGAAATATATATGGAGGACCATATGGATGTATGGATAGACAAATGGATGGATGGATGGATAGATTGACGGAAAGAGAAAAATGGATAGACGGACAGAACGAAAGAAAGATAATTGAACATTGAATGAAGAGATAGACCAATGGATGGATCAAGACAGACAGATAGCTGGCTGTTAGTGTGAATTTTCTTTATCTCTGTATCTTCTTCAACACTTCAGAGTGAATTATTCTCTGTATTCTCTGAAGAGTAAGTTTAAGTTTGCCAAATATAACTTCAAGTAGCCTACACACAATAATAATGCCACTAAATGTTCCTTTCCTCCTCCTCCAGGGTCTAATCTGACATCGTGGAAGAACAGGGAATGACATCATCCTAGTTTATGGGCACGGCTTTCCCTGCGTGAGTCCCGACTGAACAATAGCATTCTATAAAGGCCTGGAGTAAAAAAAAAAACGCATGCCCGTCCCTCCCCCAGGCTGTCCCATTTCCTGTGAATTAATAATGCCCTCTATTTTTGGCCTCAAATAGGAAACACAGGCTGTTGAAAATGCACTAATTTGGTTCTTGCCATAAAAATGCCATTAAAACAATTGACATGTTCATATATCTAAGTACTACACATAAATGACCATGTGGAGAACAATCGAGATAATTAGAGAGCAAATGTCAATGAACGTGAAAGAGCTCAATGTGCATTTAGTTTCGCATTTATTTTCTGGGTTAGAACAATATTTGATACTTATATAAACCAGATTTTACTATTTTAAATCTTTATAATTTGTATTTTTGAAGGTTTCTTACAATGTTTACACCCATTCAAAGTAAAAACAATTTGCATAATATACATTACAGCATCAGCTCTTCTGTCACAGATTCTAAAATTTAAGAACATTCAAAAATTGATGTTTGCTGTTTGTTCAAACTACACTGTAAAACCCAAAAAGTTAAGGCAACTCAAACCATTTGAGGAAATCGATTGCAACAAACCATTTAAGTTCAAAAACTAATCATGAGTGCTGTGAACTTAATCCATTTGAGTAAACTAAGCAATTTGAGCAAGGTAAAACTCAATAAATGAAGAGAACTCAAACAAACTGAGTACTGAAAAACCCAAGAAGTTAAAACAACTCAAACCGTTTGAGGAAACCGATTGCTACAAACCATTTGAGACAAAAAAAACTTATCTATATGACATTTACATTTTACATTTAGTCATTTAGCAGACGCTTTTATCCAAAGTGACTTACAAATGAGGACAAGGAAGCAATTTACACAACTAAGAGCAACAATGAATAAGTGCTATAGGCAAGTTTCAGGTCTGTAAAGTCTAAGAAGGGAAGTATTAGTAGCATTAGTATTTTTTTATTTTAATTTTTTTTTTGTTACAGTTAGTGTGATATTCAGAGAGGCAATTGCAGATTAGGAAGTGAAGTGGAGACTAAATAGTTGAGTTTTTAGTCGTTTCTTGAAAGTAGCGAGTGACTCTGCTGTTCTGATGCAGTTAGGGAGTTCATTCCACCAACTGGGCAGATTGAGCGTGAGCGAAAGTGATTTCTTCCCTCTTTGGGATGGAACCACGAGGCGACGTTGATTCACAGAACGCAAGTTTCTGGAGGGCACATAGATCTGCAGAAGTGAGAGCAGATAAGAAGGAGCAAGGCCAGAAGTCACTTTGTAGGCAAACATCAGAGCTTTGAATTTGATGCGAGCAGCAACTGGCAGCCAGTGCAAACGGACTAGCAGCGGAGTGACATGTGCTCGTTTAGGTTCATTGAAGACCACTCGTGCTGCTGCGTTCTGGAGCAGTTGAAGAGGCTTGATAGAGTTAGCTGGAAGCCCAGCTAGTAGAGAGTTGCAGTAATCCAGTTTGGAGAGAACAAGAGCTTGAACAAGGAGTTGAGCTGCATGTTCAGATAAGAAGGGTCGGATCTTTCTGATGTTATAGAGTGCGAATCTGCACGATCGAGCAGTTCTAGAAATGTGGTCAGAGAAGTTTAGTTGGTCATCAATTGTTACTCCAAGGCTTTTCACCATTTTGGATGCAGTAATGGTTGCCCCATCCATCTGGATTGAAAAGTTATGGTGTAGAGTCGAGTTGGCAGAAACTACAAGCATTTCCGTTTTTGCGAGGGTTAGTTGAAGATGATGAGCTTTCATCCAGTGTGAAATATCCAACAGGCAGGCTGAGATGCGAGCTGGAACCGAGGGATCATCAGGATGAAAAGAGAGGTATAGCTGGGTATCATCAGCATAGCAGTGGTAGGAGAATCCATGTCTCTGGATGACTGGTCCTAGAGATGATGTGTAGATGGAGAAGAGAAGTGGCCCAAGAACAGAGCCTTGAGGTACCCCAGTACCTCAAGTATATGAGTACTGCAAACTTTTACTGTGAACACTATTTAAGTTGAAGTAATGAGGTATGTAATTAACTTTACATTACCTTCAACGCTGAATTTAAAACTCTTATCAAATGAGTTGAATTACTTTCAGTAAATTTTGAGTTAACTACACTCATTTCATTTAATAAAGTTGACTGTTGTCTTTTTTATGGGGGAGGGACAACTTATTTGTTTTATGTTCAATCCCCTTGAATTTGTACAAATTATTAACAAATGTAACAGTTTTTAATTTAATTCCTTTATGTTGACCCAACTCAAATTGATGATGTGGAACACGGCTTTTATTTTTTACATCGAATTTGTTTACTCTAAACACCGCCGTTCTTAAAGTTTACTGTGCTCAGGGGTGCGTTTCCGAAACAACAACATAACTTGTGGCTGAACTATCTTAGTACGATGCATCATTTGAGAAAACAACGATGTAGTGACGAGTGGTTCCCGAAACTTTAGTTGCTCTGTCGCAGATCTGTCGTTTGAATCACGTTGTTATAATGTAAAACACCCATAATGACACTCTAAATAGGATGGAGTAACAACTTTAATAGAAGAAAAAACATAATTTTTTTGTGCAAACTGTTTTACATGCGCAAGCATTTTAAAAAAATCTAACATTAGTTTTGGAAAAAACATGCACTCGTTTTCCGTATTAATTGAAACGTAAATGGCACATATAGGGGTATTGTATGTTTCCTTTACAAATTTTATTGAGAATATTCCATTGTCTATTCTAAAATATAAAACCACTTAGCTAATATGTGTATCCTAATATCATATATAAATCATCATGTTAATAGTTTTAACGCAAATTTCTAATCAGCCAATCACATGGCAGCAGCTCAGTGCATGTAGACATGGTCAAGATGATCTGCTGCAGTTCAAACTAAGCATCAGAATGGGGAAGAAAGGGGATTTAAGTGACTTTGAACATGGCATGGTTGTTGGTGCTAGACGGGCTGGTCTGAGTATTTCAGAAACTGCTGATCTACTGGGATTTTCATCTTCACATTTTCATCTCTAGGGTTTACAGAGAATGGTCAGAATATATCAAATATCCAGTGAGGGGCAGTTCTGTGGGCGCAAATGCTTTGTTGATGCCAGAGGTCAGAGGAGAATGGCCAGACTGGTTTCAGCTGATAGAAAGGCAACAGTAACTCAAATAACCAACCAAGGTCTGCAGAAGAGCATCTCTGAATGCACAACGCGTCTAACCTTGAGGCAGATGGGCTACAGCAGCACAAGACTGTTGTAGTCCACAACAACTGATGGCTACTTCCAGCAGGATAACACGCCATGTCATAAAGCGCAAATCATCTCAGACTGATTTCCTGAACATGACAATGAGTTCACTGTGCTCAAAAGGCCTCCACATTTACCAGATCTCAATCCAATAGAGCACCTTATAGGGATGGGGTGGAACACGAGATTTGCATCATGGATTTGCAGCCGACAAATCAGCAGCAACTGTGTGATGCCATCATGTCACTTTGGATCAAAATATTGGCCCAATACATATATTTCTTAATGAATAGCCTAGGCTACTACAAATTAAAACCATTAACCTAAATATTTTGTTTCACAACCTTTGGAGACATAATATAAATTCCACCTTCCATTGGTCAAATGGCTTTCGTCATGAGCCACGACTGCGTTCAAAGTGGCATAAATGACTTCAAAGTGCACTACGTAGGGCGCGAAAATGTCAATAAGACGATCACTCAAACTGAACTGTAAAAAATTCTTTGAAAGCAAATTACATCTAAGAGTGATGACCTTAATGTTTTTAATTTTTTGCTATTTAGGGTTTAATTGTTAGAACGTTCCAAATGAATAGGGCATAGGGGGATAACTGGGAATAGAACACAGCCAGGAACTACAGTATGCTTCTAACAACAGGTCTAAATTGGATTCTGGATTTTTTAGTAGGACGGCTGCAGTGTGTCAGAGTCAGTGGTGCTCTTTCTGACTGAATTTCTTTCCAGTTGAATGTAAATAAAACAAAAGACATGGTGATAGATTACAGAAAGCCTCCTCTTACCCCCAGCAAAACAAATATTAAAGGCTTGGACATTGAAACTGTTGACACACATAAATATCTAGGAGTCGTTATTGACAATATGTTGACATTTCAACCTAACACCCAGGCTGTCTATAAAAAAAGTTCAACAAAGACGAAGAAACACTGTTTTATAAACAATTTATTGAATCTGTTTTATCTTTTTGCATTGTAGCTTTGTACGGTAATCTGTGTCTCAAATAAGAACAGGTTGAGCGCCTGGTGAAGGTGGCAGGCAAGATAATCGATTTAAAGCAAATTGGTCCAATGGTAATTTACCATAATTATGTTTTAAAGAGAGCTCAGGGTATCTATGCACCCTGGATCACTCGTTGTACTCTGTGTTTCAGCTGCTGCCATCAGGACGTCGTTTTAGAGTTCCTATTCGCAGGACAAATAGAACCAGAAATTATTTTATAATGGCGGCCATTAGGTCATCAAATGAGTCCAGGGGGAGGGAAATGCATCTAAAAAATGATGTATTGTATGGTGTGAGGTAGTATTTTGTTAATGTGTACATGGAACTTCACCTGTGTTACGGCACCTTGCTGCAATTTTTTACAGTCTTAGGCTAAAGGAGTTTTTGCAAATTTGCGATGCAGTGTGCGAATGTTCGATGGAGTGATGGATTTGGGAAACACCAAATCAACAAACTATATTTGTAAGGAAGGAACTTGCGACCTTAGTTGGCTAATGATGATTTTCGGTAATGCACCCCTGATTGGTCAGATGACACAGATTTTGTAATATTTCTCAGAAAATGTCAGATGTTGAAAACCAGGAATTTCATCTCAATTGGAAACTTCTGTAGAACTTCTAAGCACAAACTTGGGAAGAATAATAGTATTGCTGGTTTTACTATCTCAGTCATCATCCTCTTACAAACCTCTCATCATATCAATAACCCAAACCAAACCCTACCAGTCTCAAATACAACTGATTGATGCTCAAAGTAGATGTCGTTCATGAGCAGCCAAATGTGACCTCATTATGCAAATTAGTCTTGAATATCAATATGGGTTGAATTTAAATATGAAACAACACATCTATTTGATCAATCCTGGAGCCTCGAGAATATATAGAACATATAGAACATGCACATAGTACATGAGTACAGTTAGACAACTCATTTCTGTCTGATGAAACTTGATATAGGCAGGTTGTTTTGCAAAAGAAGGCTCCGTAGATGTTTGCGTCATTGTACTTATTACAGCCTGTGCCAGCATGCAAATCCAACTTAGTATCAGGTTTCTCTGTGTGCATGTGAGACCTACTCAGATCTTGATCCATGAGGAGGCTATTAGTGGTGTTGTAGTGGTCAGTATTCTGATGTGTTTAATGACCTATTTATTTTGAAAATGGACCACTACCAAGCACCATTAGCATGGAAGAGCCAGAATAAATTTGTAAAGTACTTCCAATATGTTCATCTGTCATATACAAGTCATGATTTTGCGATCCTGGATTAACATCTATGTTGATCCTGCAACATCAAGTATTTATCCGTATTTCTTCATTCTAAATCTTTAGGAAATATTTTTGGTACATCAAAAAATATGGTTATGATGACCATCCGACAAGCTAATCCAGTTAAAATAGTGCTTAAAATGTCTCTAAAATATAGTATTTCAATCTTAAAATGGCAAATAACTACGGGCCTGTATAAAGCTGCAGACTTGCACATGCAGTCACAGACACATGCACTCAATAGAGCAAGTGACTTCAATGTGAGGGATTGGATTAGGGGCGGGTCTACAGCATTTTCTGATAGTTTGATCTGCTATTGTTGCTAAAGTTGGCAATATGTGTTCAATGCGGGTTATACAAGGTCAGCTTTCAATAATAATTAGATTCCAGATGATATCTTTTGGTCATAAGTTCCTATTTTTGACAGCAGATGCTAATAATATTTCCAGCTGTTGTCCAGGCATTTTAAGTGACCTGTTTTTTTTTTTTTTTTTTTTTTTGTCAGTTCTGGACACGAATTTAAAACGTTTAAAACAAGACAGAAAAGAGAGAAGCTGTCACTTAAGTTAAAACACATGTTGAAAGATTTCTTCCATGCTGCAGTGAGGTTTCCTGAGAGAGCGGAAAGAGGAATTCAGAATCTAAACATTCATAAAAAAAAAAAAAAAAGATGAATTACTGGATGTGTAGTTTCACAAAGCTACGACGTCGGATTTCAGAGTCATCTGGAGCTCTATGACCCTTCATGGTTTCTTGAATTATCAGTTTTAATAGGATTTTTTTTTTTACTCATTTATAGACTTTAAATACAATTCTGACATATTCTTTATAAAAAAAAAAACTAAATAGAAAGACGTACAATATTCGTTATGTAACATTTACAGAATAACCTTTTACTAATGACTACTGCAGCTTTTCAATTTCATGCAAATTGGAGATTGACAAGGGGGAGTGTTGCGGCCAGATATATTTAGGGATCATCTCAAAAGATCGATTTTTTTTTACACGAGCAAATTACACAATGAAGATAATATTTATGCATGTTGCATATTTAATCCAACAGAATGTTTATATGCTATTTATGAATTCATTTAATGCTTGAAATGTGATTTTATTTACTTCGCTTTTTTTCTCACATGCATGTTAACAATCATATATAAATATACTGTTAAAAGCAGAATTATTT
Source organism: Danio rerio (assembly GCF_052040795.2). NCBI lineage: Eukaryota > Metazoa > Chordata > Actinopteri > Cypriniformes > Danionidae > Danio > Danio rerio. The sequence continues at coordinate 40,307,284 of NC_141043.1, read as the reverse complement.
GCTCCATTTTTATTTTTTTTAAATCTTTTTTTAAATATTTCCCAAATAATGTTTAACAGAGCAAAGAAATTTTCACAGTATGTCTAATGATATTTTTCTTCTGGAGAAAGTCTTATTTTTTATTTTTTTTCGGCTAGAATAAAAGCAGTTTTTAATTAAAAAAAAAAAAAAAAAAAACATTTTTAGGTCAATATTATTAGCCCCTTTAAGCAATTTATTCAATAATCTACAGAAAAAAAACATCATTATACAATAACTTGCCTAATTACCCTAACCTAACCTAATTAACCTAGTTAAGCCTTTAAATGTCACTTTAAGTTGAAGTGTCTTGAAAAATATCTAGTCAAATATTGTTAACTGTCATCATGGCAAAGATAAAATAAATCAGACATTAGAAATGAGTTATTAAAACTATTATGGTTAGAAATGTGTTGAAAAAAAATCTTCTCTCTGTTGAAATTGGGAAAAAAAACGGGGGCTAATAATTCTGACTTCAACTGTATACAGTACATACTGCGAAAAACATACGATGGATAAGTTGGCGGTTCATTCCGTCGTGGCGACCCCTAATCAATAAAAGGAACTAAGCCAAAAAGAAAATGAATGAATGAATAATACAAGTATAAGGATCCATAGATGTAAATGTTTTTGAGATGATTATGGCTGATACATGTAACATTTATGGTAAGATAAAACCCTCTACTATTATCCAGTGTTATATTTTAAAACCAGCATTTAGTGAATATTATTAAAGCTAAATGTCCTTGAAATCAAATGTTGCATACAATTAACACTGAAATGAACACTTTATTAACTATTTATACCTAATAAAGGTTTGTAACCACTTGAGGGTAAGTAAATTTTAAGTCAACCAACCCTTTTGGTGGGATTAGTTGAATCTGTTATGTACTTCAAATGTCATTTTATTTTTGTGTACACTATATACACGTATACACATTACATTACATTATATTAAATTACATTACACTGTAACAAATCCTGGATGCCTTACTTTTTTAAGCTGAATCAAATTAACCTTATGCGTCAATTGAACTTCAATGTTAAACTGACTTAAAACAGCTGGCGTAACTTATAAAATTAAGTTAGAAAATGATTAAATTAGTTTAATAAGTTACAATGAACTAAAAACATGCTGTCAGGACTAATTGATCATATAATTTTTTACAGTATATTAAAAATACTATTTTAGTATTTTTTGCATAGTTTATATTTGTTATTTTTGGTAAATTTAGGATTGGTTATTTATTTATATATGCTTCATTTGTCGTTTCTTGATCATAAAAGCATCAATATGTGTCAGGCTTTAATAAAAATATGTTTTCTGTGTGGTTTATAAAGCGGAACTGCAGCTCAGTTTAATAAAAAAATAATTAACCATTTATTAGTTTCTTTAGGGTTTGTCCAACACAATCTCACTGCAATTCGTAACTTTTTGATTTAGTGGCTAATTCGTATGAATTTGTACGATCTAATTCAATAGCGCTCCTTTGAAATGAAAGTGGGATCAAGGTGTAGTGGAGGACTTTGGCCATCCAAAGCCAGAGATATGCACACATATCTATGATCGGGAGTGTTCCTGGTGGTCAGTATGCAATTTTTTTTCTAATTATGAAAATTATAATTTTACATCCCTTTTCTACATCATATATAAGTGAATTCACGGGCGTTGACAAGAAGGAGTGTGTGTTTGTGTGCATGGCAATGTTTTACCCACCCTTCTGTTTAAAGGTGCAGTAGGTGATAGTCTTCAGAAAGATTTTTTTGTTGTGCTGGTTGAAAGTCTCTTCACAGTCTAATAGTAATGATTAAAGTAAATGATCTAAATGTGTTTATATGTATTTTTATATTTTGGGTAAGGCATAAAACTAAAAAAAACGTCCTCCAATTAAATAGAGTCGGGCCGACATCTTCAATAATTCCGATGAGCACGCCAATCTGTCTGTCAGCAAATGCAGATTTGAACAAGTGCGCAGCCTTTTGTACACAGCTCCACCGACCGCCGCACGTTCACAAGAGAGCATGCACGTGCGCAATCGGTAAAAACCTGCTGAATCAAAACTTTTTAAAAACCTGAATCAATATTGGAGTTACCTTTGCACGCTGGAGAAAGGATGACACCATGTCTGAAGGATTTCTCTTAGACAGGTAATGTTCTGTTTTAAAACGATTTTAGCTTCACGCAAAGCTGATGTAATGTTAGATGTTGTTGTTACAAATGGGTTATATCTTCACAGAAGTGTTGTTCAGCCACTAAAATCTTCCGATGAAAGATTGATAAGACTATTTTCAGTTTCATAAGGGACCTTTTACAGCATCGATAATGTAGATTTTAATTAGTTTGCACGCCGCCGGACAAGCACTAATCTCTTTTAACACATGAGAGAGGGTTCTTTTGCTGTGCTCGTGTTTAAGGAGGCGTGGATCTAGACGGCAGGGAAGAGGGACTGTGATTCAGAGATTTATGCTAACCTGTTAGCATTGTGAAAGATCACCTACTGCACTTTTAATTTGATCTAATCCGAGTCCTAAAACACACTCACTTTCCTGCTTTTACTTCTCATTCTGATGGAGGGAGCGATTCATTTGTGAATGAATCCCTGTAATGAACGACACGCGTTTCTGGCACTGCAGCATCTTGTTGTTGTCATATTTCATGTACATTGTTAGCATATTTTATTCAACAAAACTAGCGTGTCTAGAATTTAGTGCGAGTTGGTGTTACTTTGTCTTTGTCTGAATGCAGTAAGTTACTTCATCATCGTCAATCACATTACTTGAGGATAAAAGTTTATAACATACAAACATGATAACTAAACCTTACCTATGAAATGTTCTGCCTTTGTGCTTTGTTTTCCTTGTTTGATAGTTACTACACCCGTACACAGCGCTACACATCTGGCACACTGTCTTGACTAGTGGGGTTGAATGACATTTGTGCTGGAGCACTGTACAAATGTGGCCGCGCTATTGACGCATGCTCAGGGTCCGTACGTGATATCTAGTGTATATATCTATGGTTGGCGATTGCGGCCCACAGACACAGACTCGTGGACCGAGTGTGGATGCAGACCTGGTGCAGTGTAATCTGAGCTGCATCCAGTGCTTTTTTTTAACCTCACCCGTCACAGTGAAGTTACTAACTCCATTGAGTGCATTGTGTCTGAGATTGCATCGCTGAGTGATGCAATCTCAGCTTGCATCATAAAGTCTGCATCCAGATACTATTGCTAACACTGTATTTAGTAAACACAGTGCAGCAAACAGTCTGGTGGTACACGAGGACATTGCTATCCTCACAGAATCATAGATGTTGTAGAATCTCTTCAGTTCTCTGTTTGACAACTAGCTGAGCAAATTATCTCTCATGCCAATGTTTACCCTGACATCCACACTACAATGCTCTTCCGTTCCCTTTATATACCTTCCAGTTAATTAATTTCTGGTACAACCACTTCTATCACAGCACAACAGGTAAACATTTTAATAAAACATAGGTGTATAAATTCAGAAACAAAACATCCATCATACAATATATACAGGAAATAATGAAAGAATAAAAATACTAAAACAAATACATTCATTGACAGCTGGGCTTCATGTGGCTAGGCTAGAGGTTCGCGGTTCTGTTCGTTTTTCATCACAGTAGAGAAAGTGTCGACGGTCCCTAACTCCAGCATTAGGAGCGTGTGTTTGAGCTCACTTTATTCACTCTCTGCCTGTGGAGTGAAGAGGACACTATAGTTGGCGGGATATCTCACATTTACACTCTTATTTACACTGACGGCGATGAAATTTCAGTTTTAAGCGTTGGAAATAAATCGTCCAGGATGACGGTGGATTTTGAGGACTGCATCAAAGATTCGCCCCGCTTTCGGTAGGCTTAAATCTTTGGTTCCCACTTCAGCTTTTCGAGTGAATTGGATAATATATTGCTTTTTGTACATTTCCAGTAAAAAGTCTTTGGTTATATACAGGTCTATTGTTTAATATCTTAATTTTCGTGAGTGATCAAGTGCTGCGATATGATTTGGTTAACGTTAATTCTGTCAGTGCCTGAAGTAGGCTAAGAACTGGACGAACCCATCATATAGTGTATATTCATAATTTATGTAATTGAGATGAACAGTTCTACTGTATTATTAATATTTTTGGTTATTATTTACCAGTGCATTTTGAATAAGCTTTTGTGGGGGTCGTGTGTTATTTGTTTCTAGTATTCGTGGTTAAACTCTGTTAGTTTGCCAGTGTGTTCTTGATAAAAACTGTCATCAACTTCAATGTTTATTGCTTAAAATAGATTTGATGATATGACTTTTTAAATTTTTATATAACCTATTAAATCATGTTTGTCCCAGATGTTCTATAATGTCATGAAAATTAATATTGATTTCAGTATTTAATCTGCAGAAATTACAGAAAGCACCACCGAAGTATGGGATTTATATTTAAAAGTAGCGTTGTAGTTCACCCTAAAATGTAAATGTACCCTCGATTACCTAATTTTGAAGTGGTTTTAAACCTTTATGAGATTTATTTTTCCCTCTTGAAGACAAAAAAGGTATTTTAAAGAATGACAGAAACCTGTAACCAACTGACTTCCCTTGTAGGAAAACTCAATGGTTACCGATTTCCAACATTTTTCAAAGTATCTTCTTTTTTTATTTATAAACCCAGACAGGTTTGTAACAAGCTAAAGATGATTAATGATGACAAGACTTGCAGTTTTGGGTGAACTATTGCTTTAATCACATTAATCAGTGTAC
>NC_141043.1:40217500-40297500 GCF_052040795.2 Danio rerio | reverse complement strand
ACAGACCTTTCGCTTTGGACAGAGACTCGTCCAGTCTCTATGAATTGAAGGCCACCAAAGCTGCTCTTCCACTGCAGGATGCTATGGCTTTGACTCCATTCAGTTAGGTTTTGCTTAGGTTGGTTGGCTTTTCCACTACAGTCTAAAACTTAGTGGTTTGGATTTACAATATATTTTGAAGAATCATTGTTAATGTGATAAAGTAATGAGTATATGCAGTATCCATAATGCAAAGAAGTGCAATCATTTCATGCTTTCCAAGCTTTTGTGTGCTGCATGCATTTATCTTATTCTAACCAGTCAGATGGGACATTACCAAACTAACTAAAAGTTCTCAATTATGGAAAGGAAATAAATACAACAGAATAAAAATATACCAATGAAACAAACTCTGCTTTAGGCATCTTCACTATAAGAATTAAACTTGATTTGATTCTTATTAAAGTCCTCCAGTCAAGAGCAGTGAGTGATTTAGTCCTTGCCTTTTGTTGTTGTTTGATTAATAATAATAATAAAAACACTCAGCAGCAGAATTAGTGTACTGTCGCTTTAAGAGCCCTGCAGTTCTGTTTGTTTTCACATGCGGTTTCATTCTTAACTCTGTATGTTCATATGACGCAATATCATTTTATCTCTATTAATGTTAGTTAATGTTAGGCAGAGATATTGCAGAGAGCTGAGGCCTATGATGATTTTAAAGGGTTACGAAACTAAAACACATTTTTTGAGATGTTGACAGTCATATACAGTATGTGTCTCACGCTGCTAAAAACACTATTAGGAAGCATATAGTTCACTAAAAAGTGAAACTGCTTGTTTTTGCGTTATTTCGAGCAAATTCATTCTTCCGGTTTGAAAAGAAATTTTGAAGCTCCGTCACGGCGATTAGATCCCTGTGTGTATTCCAGACTGGATGTCTGTACCAGAGAGTACAACGTGTTATCCTAGAGCTTTCAGCAATTATTTAAGAAATAGACTTGGTTTAAACCAATCAGCTCGCTCTATTGCGAATGAGGTGCAACTTCATTAATATGCATGATAGCTTCGAAGAAAGTTTTTACCTGTTACAGTGTTCAGAAGGCAGAGAGACGCCATGTTGTGTTGCCAACCGTAATTAAAACAAGTGGAAGAAGAAGAATCGTTTGAAGACATGGGTCATCAGTGTTGCGTTTATAAATGTGCTGCAACGAAGGTTTTGTTTTAAATTCTCCGCTATGAGAGCGCAGCTGGACTCACGTGTGGATTAAAGTGGTCTGCTAACATGCGACATACGTTTGTAAGGAACATTTTTTTACCCAAGAGCATTTTACATCTGGAAATGGTGGAATCCGGATTTGCCCATCTCCTTTTAAAAAAGACGCGGCGGCTCCAGTTTGTGTTGATTGTCTTGTCTCTACAGATTTGGTAAGTGTGTGATCAGTGTGCTTTGTTTGTTTATTCACACTGCCTACCGAGTACATCTAGGTTGCCGAGAAATGCAGAGTTTTTTTTTCTGCCATTCGCCATGCAGCATTAAACATTCAATTAAAACTACATCTCGTTTTTCACGGGGGGCATACATGAAATGTTCCTAAATTAAAGTGCCGAACTGCAGTTACAGTCGACAAATTAATAATTCGATTACTGATGTCTATGTAAACACAGTCACTGTCTCTCTCCCCTGCGTCTGTAATTGTTTTGCCTCTGTGAAAATTAGCACATGCCCAAACGGAAACCCCCATTTTTATGCACAACTTTCCCTTTTTCCTTCCCCTGACACTCCAACCTAAACAGAGCTGGACTCACCCACTTTCCTAACTTTTTTCAAACTAGAGGTGTGAAAACCCTGCTGAGGTTTCATGGCCTTTTAAAGAGCATTTCAAGAGTTCACATTTAGATATTGTTTCACAAATGTTAGCAGGTTTGACATGCTGTCCCGGGAGAGAACCCTGAGCTTGGAGAAAGTTGAGCCCAGGGCTCCTGCCTGACCGATAGAGCATGTAAGGGGAGTACGAGATCAGGTAGTTCTCGAGAGCTCCCCGCTGTAAAGGAGGAAAGGAGGAGAAGAGGTGGATGGAGGGTTTCTACGGAAAACAAAGGTAACGGAGTAGTTCTAGCTAGGCTACTTATAGTGAGTTTGGAATAATCTGATTGGCTAACTAATGATGGTAGATGGGTAACCAGCTGCAGTCAATTATATCACATGCTCCTCTCGAAATTAGTTTGTGAAACTTTACATTGAAGTTTAAAATCTATTTTAAAAAAAAGGTAGAATCATTTGTGCGCAAGGGCACAAATATTATAGAAAATGTGTCTGTTTTTCCCCCTTCCTGAAAATCCCCTTTTTTTTTTTGACCCCCCCGATAATGTCTGATTGGGGATTCATTTGACAGGCGTGCACTGTTCACATTGAAGTAGCATATAGCAGAATCGGTTGCTAGCTCTGGTGTAATTTATTATCATCATGGTATATAATTGCATTTATAGGACCTACACAAACTCCAGCCTGTCAGCATATCAAGGCCACAAGTTTCCCGATACTATTTGGTTAATTTGTGTTAGTGAAATGGAATGAACCCGATAAGGCCGAAAGCTGACGCGAAAACGATAAAATGAGTCGTTTTTCTTTTATATTTGTCAATTTTCAAATCAGTACATTTACATTTAGTCATTTAGCAGACGTAGTAAGCATGATTATTTGAGTAATTAGTAGCAACGCGATGTGTTTACGTTGGAGTATCCTACAGTACAGCACTGCTGCTAGCTTGTAATGTTAAGCATATATTAATGTAATGTTTAGCATATATTAAATATACTTTTTTAAACCATGTAAAAATGTAAGCATATAATAAGACGACTGGTACTATCAGTTTGCTAATATTGTAAATGTCTAATATTGTAAATGTCTAATATTGTATAGTTACAGCCAAGAGACTTTATTTGCTCAGCTTAATAATAATTTATTGTCATGTGGTGTGTTTATAAGACTTTGAGAGACGCATCTGCAGCAGTGATGCTGACCCGGAGCTAGACTAACTTACTCAAAGGAAAAAAATACAATATTTTCTAAATTACAAGGTGATTATAAACCTATATTAACAATTTCACATAAATCAGCATGCCAAAAATTAGTCATTACCCTTTCCTCGCATAGCAAATTAACATGCAACTTCACTGTTGTGCTGAAAAAAATTGCTAAATGACAAAACGGGATTTACTTAACAAACATGTTATATGAATAGGGTTAAAAAAAACATAAACAAAACACAATTAGCAATTATTATAAGTTTTCAACTGTAATAACCAGTCGGACCAGAATTTTTTTTTTTTTGTAAAACTGTTAAAAGTTGGCGACACTGTGGTTCAGTGGTTAGCACTGTCACCTCAGGTCACTGGTTCGTGTCCCGGCTGGGTCAGTTGGCATTTCTGTGGGGAGTTTGCATGTTCTCCCTGTGTTAGCGTGAGTTTCCTTCGGGTGCTCCGGTTTCCCCAACAGTCCAAAGACTAAAGGTGCGCTACAAATTTGCTAAAGGTGAATTGAATAAACTAAATTGTTCGTTGTGTATGAGTGTGTATGGGTGTTTTCCAATACTGGGTTGTGACTGGAAGGGCATCCGCTGCATAAAACATGCCTGAACTAAGCTGAAGGAAAATGAATGAATGGAAAGTCACAACAAATAAAACAGTCGTCAGAATGTTGTCTATTGTCCTGTTTATAAAGTATTCCATATATGATTTAACAGCTGACACATATTTCTTCATGATTTAGACTGAATAAATAGGCAAAACAACATATTTGGAAGTAGATAACCACCTTTTTACATCTCCATAATGGCCGCACATATTGTTGAATGACCAAACCATGACGTAAGTGAAAAGATTTGGAGTGTAGAGCAGATTGTAGCCACCTGTGCAAAACTTATTTATAATTTCTTACTCAAAACTGCTGTTACCCGTCATTCCCAACCCCCACTGCAACACTTTCCAGAAGTTACTAACTTCAGAGCTTTCAATTCCAGTTTCATTTTAAACGTATCTACTGTCTTTTTACTGTCTAGCTGGTGTTGTTTGGGTGCTAAGCTTGATGTTTAAATCAATAAAGTGCCTTACGTAACGACTCGCTGGCAGAACGGATTGCTGTTTTTTTTTTTTTTTTGGAGAGAGAGAAGCTCCATCCTGTGATGCTTTTAAGTTATTTTACAGTTTCATTGAGTGCTATGCAGGCCGTTTCTTACCTCAGATGATTATGGTAGGTCACTGCGACTATATTTGTCAGTGGCCACTGAAACCGTCTTTATAGGACTGCATTTAAGGAGAGCTATGATATAAAACGGAGCTTTAATTATCATTCTTTTACTAAATGTTTTTATAATTCCAACATAAAACATTTAGTGGAAACTGCAAGGATGTAGATAGAGGTTGGACATTTATATTTGTTATTGAATTATTCAGAATAATTTAATATTAGAATTTGTTAATATTGTTTTTGTATTATTCTAAATAGTTTTTGAAATTGTAAATGAAAGCTATTATATAAGATAGTTATAATATTCTTCTTAATTTATCATAATTATTTTACTACTACTACTATTATTATTATTATTAAATACTAAACATATTACTATTTAAGTATATTTGATAAAATATCAATTAATTATTTAAACAATTGATATTTTATAAAATATAATTAATAGTAATATTTTTTAAAATATTTAATATTAACAATAGTAGTAGTAAAATAATTATGATAATTAAGAATAATTTTATTGATAATTATTATGAAAAATAAATATGAAATGTTTTTAAATTATAAAAAAATCATATTAAAATAAAAAAAAATTATACAATTTAATAAAAAAAATATATATATATAGTTTTTTATTATTTTTTATTATTAATATTAAAAAAAACATTTTAAGGTCAAAATTATTAGGCTCTTTAAGCTGTATTTTTTGATTGTATACAGCAGGAGTTCTCAACCCTTCACTTCAGGGCCCACTTCTTTCTCCGATCGATTTTAAAGGCCCACCTGTCTGATATTTTCTCTAAAATGCTCATGTAAACCTTTATTCTATGAAAATTAACACAAACAACTCCGCCAGAGCATGTCTGAAGTTTATTTTACATTCTATGGAAGAACAACATTGAACCTCGCTAGATCATCCTGAATGGGCGCGTCTGTTATAAAACAATCACAGGATATTAATTTGGATAACTATGCAGATATATTAAATAGTTCACACAAACTGACTGACGTGTACTAGTTTTAGACGCCATCATATATATATATATATATATATATATATATATATATATATATATATATATATATATATATATATATATATATATATATATATATATATGCATAAGTCTGAACTCTTTTTTTTTTTTTTGCATTTAGATCAAATTTTATCTTTTAAAACACCAACTTTTAAAACTAAATTAATTATCAATTAATACATTTACATTTTTGTTTGACCAAATTGAAGACTGCAGTGAGCCATGAGATGAATAGTTCTGTCATTGCATCTTTTTCTAAAATCCTTTAACACTGAAGGAAATGGATGTCCTTGTGACTTTGAGTGTCATTGCTTTAGTTATGAATGGAGCTGCTGTTTATGCGTATGAGGCATATTGTGGGGAATCTGGTCCTGTTGCTGTGACCCGCGGCTGAAGTTCAGTTTATGATTCACATGTGTAGCGTCTCCAGTGCTTTTTTGCAGAATGTTCTCATTGTTACTGATGCCTCTCTGTCACACTGGCTCCTTTCACTGAGACCGATCAATTGGGTCAACATGATTGGAGACCAACAGCTGCTTGATGTATGGCGGTTTCTCATGATCATGTGAGTTCTCCGTCACTCCAGTGGAGACTCTTATGACTTATGAAGAGCACAATTATAGAGATTTCATTAAACCCTAAAGGTCAGCTGTGGTATGTTTGATTTCAACGTACGAAGAAGACCAAACATTCAAAGCTATTGTAAAACCCAATAGTCAACTTTATCAAATGAAATGAGTGTAGTTAACTCAATATTGACTGAAAGTTAAGTCTACTCACTTTAGAAGAGTTTTGAACTCAGTGTTGAAGGTATGAGTTAATTAAATACCTCATTATGTCAACTTAAATGGAGTAAGTTCACAGTACTCGTATAGATTTGTTTTTTTTTTATGGTTTGTGGCAATCGATTTACTTTGAGTTGACTTAAGTTCTTGGGTTTTACAGTACTCAGTTGGTTTGAGTTCTCTTCATTTATTAGGTTTTACTGTGCTCAGATTGCTTCATTTACTCAAATGGATTAAGTTCACAGTACTCAGTAGGATTAGTTTTGAAATTAAATGGTTTTAACAATTGGTTTACTCAAATGGTTTGAGTTACCTGAACTTTTTGGGTTTTACAGTGTAGTAATGCATCCATGCATTGAGAGTAAATGTGATAATAGCCCCTTTCACACATACAGACCTTTCCGGAAAATTGCCGGCAATTTTCCGGAAAGGTTGTATGTGTGAACAGGTCCTTTTTGAAAATACCGGTAAATTGGTTCTGGCTATTTTCCGGAAAGAGAAGTTGTAACATTACCGGCAATTTGCCGGAATGCTGCGCTGTGTGAATGCAGAAGGAAGATTGCCGTAATAAGCGTGTGCACGTCTAGATCGTGCTGACGTGAGACATCTGCTTTAGCCAATCACAACAGTCAGAAGCGTTTACGTCCGTGCGGTTTGTGAGAATAAAAGCCTTTGAATATTTTTCCAGACACATTTAGCTGCTAGAAGTTAGTCAGATCACGTTTATATGTTCTTCTTAATGCCAACTGTGTAAATAATCATCGATGAGATGCTTATGATAAGCCGTTGTTTGTTTACCTTCAAGCTTTGCGTGTGCCTGTGAAACAGCCTGTGAGCGCCTGTACACGCACATATTATGAACATCTCGACATGCGAAAGTGATCCTGCGAAAGTTGTTCACAATATTAATCATCCACAGAGTTTGTAATTTAGTCAAATGTTTACAAATACAAGCGCAGCCGTTTAAAGCTCATTTGTGGTGAATGATGTCAGAATTTACCGGTATTTTGGAATGGATGTGTGAATGCTCTTTTCCGAAAAATTTCCGTAACGTCCTCGCCTGTGTGAACAGCGCTTTTTTGAATATACCGGTAAAGTCGTTCCGGAAATTTTCCAGATATTTACCGGTATCACTGTGTAAAAGGGGCTATTGTTTGAGTTTAATGTTAATGTTTGAGCATGCTTTATTTTTATGTGGTATTATTGAGTTATACAGATGGCTAGCTTTTATATGAGTTTATGACTGATTAAATTATTAGAATAGATTTTTATTAAAATATATGTAAATAGAGATTATATTGACCATCTAAAATTTTATAAAGTAATAAACTAAAAAAATATATACTCATATACAGTTGAAGCCAGAATTATTAGCCCCCCTGTTTTTTTTTCTTCTTCCCAATTTCTGTTTGACGGAGAGTACATTTTTTTCAACACAATTTTAATCATAATAGTTTTAATAACTCATTTCTAATGGCTGATTTATTTTATCTTTGCCATGATGACAGTACAGAATATTTGATTAGATATTTTTCAAGACACTTCTATACAGCTTAAAGTGACATTTAAAGGCTTAACTAGGGTAATTAGGTTAACTAGGCAGGTTAGGGTAATTAGGCAAGTTATTGTATAACGATGGTTTGTTCTGTAGACTATCAGAAAAATGTACTGCTTAAGGGTGCTAAAAATGTTGACCTTAAAATGGTTTAAAATTTTTTTAAAATTAAAATAAATAAATAAATAAAGAAATAAATAAAAATAAAAACTGCTTTTTTATTCTAGCCTAAATAAAACAAAAAAGACTTATATTAGAAAGGACAAATAAATTCAAAGGGGGCGAATAATTCTGACATCAACTATATAAATGATATACCAATTGTTTCCTTTATACCAAGATGTATCAATTATAAAATATTGTAAGAAACTTTAATTGATTAAATTATATTTAGTTAAATTTGAAGTAATAAACATAAATTGTCTTCATATTATATGTATTGTTATATAATGTGTTGTAAATGATCTAAATTACATGTGGTATAAATAATAGTATGCGTTAATTAAGATATTGCTAATAAAATATATATCACTAAATAAATAATTTACCCATTTATATTGTCATTTACATTATATATAGTAAAAAATTAAATAAAGTAAATAAATAAGTTATTATATGATCTGATCAGTATGTCATTTATCAGTTATAAAAGATTTAATTTACGGTGCTAATACTGTAATAGTGTTAATTGTTTAATTATAAAGTAATAGAATTTATGTTATTTATATTATATGTTATTATTATTATGGATATATATTATTATTATTCATTCATTCATTTTCTTTTCGGCTTAGTTCCCATTATTAATCCTAGTTCACCACAGCGAAATGAACCACCAACTTATCCAGCACCTTTTTTCGCAGCGGATGGCCTTTAAGCCACAACCCATCTCTGGGAAACATCCACAAACACTCATTCACACACATACACTACGGACAATTTAGCTTACCCAATTCTCCTGTGCTGCATGTCTTTGGACTGTGGGGGAAACCTGGAGGAAACTCACGCGAACACACGGAGAACATGGAAACTCCACACATAAATGCTAACATAAACACCAACTGACCCGGCCGAGGCTCGAACCAGAGACCTTCTTGCTGTGAGGCGACAGCACTACTTACTGCGCCACTGCGTCGCCTGTATTATTTTTATTCATTCATTAATTTTCTTCATTAAGCTGGGGTCGCCACAGCGCAATGAATCGCCAACTTGACCAGCTTATGTTTTACGCAGCGGATGCCCTTCCAGCTGCAACCTATCACTGGGAAATATTCATACACACTCACACTCATACACCATGGACAATTTAGCCTACCCAATTCACCTGTACCGCATGTATTTGGACTGTGGGGGAAATCAGAGCACCCAGGGGGAAACCTACACAGAAGTGCCAACTGGCCCACCCGAGGCTCAAACCAGCGACCTTCTTGCTGTGAGGGGACAGCACTACCCACTGCGCCACCGCATCGCCAGGAAAAAATTAATTTATAGCTTAAATTATAGAATTAAATGCAAAATATGAAAATTAATAATTTATAATCTAATGAATTTATAATAAGTTGTTGAATGATATAATTTATAGTATGTAAATTATACATTATATAACCATCAAATATTAAAATGAAATGTGTACATTCAATTATGTATAAATGAATCTTTGAATATATAATGTTTATATTTGTTGGTCATTTACTTGGTTGTCTTGGGCTAAGATGATTTCGACTGAAGTTGTTTCCCTTGTTTGAATCCAATTTTAGACGATGACCTCTTTAATCTGTGATTACAGATCATTTAAATCCCGCTACAGGGTTATTTTCAGCAGATTAAATTCGTTCTACAGGTGTCTTATGTAACTGTTGATCTAAATACAGACTGTAATTGTCATCAAGTAAATATATCTGCCAATGAAAGCTCACCAAAAGGCTTTATTTTTGTGCTGTCAAACAATTAATCACGACTAATCACATCCAAAATAAGCTTTTGTCTTTGCGCAATGTGTGTGTTTACTCACTGTTCATAAATATTGTGTATATATAAATAAAATACCCAAAAAATACAAAACCAAAATATTTCCATATATATTAGTATAATTTGTAAAAGATAAATATTTTTTTTTTAAACAAACATTTTCTCAAATAAACATGCATGTTTGTATTTATGTTTATATACTACAGTTGTCAAAAGTATTGAATTCGGTAGCGATCGGTACTGAAATTTTATCTATTTTTATTTTTTACATTTTACAAATATAAACAACAGTCATCACGAACAGAAATATAAACTAAAAAAAGGAAACAATAAAAAATAGATAAAACAAAAAAACAAACTTTATAGGTGTATTGTAAAGCAGACGCTGACAACGGAGGTGCGAATCCAAACACAGGTTTATTAAACAGTGATGGTCAGGCAAGCAATGGTCAATACAGGGGCAAACAAATGGGCAATCCAGAGTCAAAATATTTACTAAATAAACATGCACAGCACACATATGCAACTCGTGAAATATAAGCTTTTGTTTTGGATGCGATTTACTGGGATTAATCTTTTGAAAGCATTACTTTATTTTTTTATACCATTCTACGAGCTATACTTTAAGAGAACGCTACGCAACGCTACGGAACGCTGTAAAAAAAATCTGTTATTTTACGTTTGTTGTTAAAAAAACTAAATTTCTGTAATTTAACACCTGATACTTTGCGGTAAATTTCTGTAATTTAACGTCTGTTATTTTACGGTAAATTTCAGTAGTTTAACGTCTGATATTTTATGGTTAATTTATGTAATTTACCGTCTTTTATTTTATGGTAAATTTCTGTAATTTAATGTCTTTTACTTAACGGTAAATTTCTGTAATTTAATGTCTGTTACTTTACGGTAAAGCATCCGCTGCGTAAAAACTTGCTGGATAAGTTGGCGGTTCATTCCGCTGTGGTGACCCCAGATTAATAAAGGGACTAAGCCGACAAGAAAATGAATGAATGATTTCACTGTAAATTTCTGTAATTTAACGTCTGTTACTTTATGGTAAATTTCTGTAATTTAACGTCTGTTACTTTACGGTAAATTTAAGTAATTTAACGTCTGTTACTTTACGGTAAATTTATGTAATTTAACATCTGTTACTTTACGGTAAATTTATTTCATTTAGCATCTTTTATTTTATGGTAAATTTCTGTAATTTAACATCTGTTACTTTAGGGTAAATTTTTGTAATTTAATGTCTTTTATTTTATGGTAAATTTCTGTCATTTATCGTCTGTTACTTTACGGTAAACTTCTGTAATTTAACGCCTGTTATTTTATGGTTGGCGACGCTGTGGCGCAGTAAGTAGTGCTGTCGCCTCACAGCAAGAAGGTCGCTGGGTCGCTGGTTCAAGCCTCGGCTCAGTTAGTGTTTCTGTGTGGAGTTTGCATGTTCTCCCTGCTTTCGCATGGGTTTCCTCCGGGTGCTCCAGTTTCCCCCACAGTTCAAAGACATGCAGTACAGGTGAAATTGTCTGTTGTGTATGAGTGTGTGCGGATGTTTCCCAGAGATGGGTTGCGGCTGGAAGAGCATCCGCTGCATAAAAACGTGCTGGATAAGTTGGCGGTTCGTTCCACTGTGGCGACCCCGGATTAATAAAGGGACTAATAAAGGGACTAAGCCGACAAGTAAATGAATGAATATTTTAAGGTTTTTTTCCAGCACCCCAGCTGGCAAAAAAAAAAACTAAACTTAAAATAGCTAAAATGTTTTACAGTGTAGATCATTAACAATGCATACGGTGCATGAAAAAACGCATTTCATGCCATTTTCCAGCATATCCTGAGAGAGCCGGATGTTTTTCTGTCGGGTTTGGTTGTTTTTGAAGTCGTTCCTGAAGAGTTGCTGTTGCTTTAAGCTTGAAGGGATTTCAGCAACATGCTCTTATTTCTTCTGCTCTACTTCAGATTGACCTCCTTCTGTTCTGAATATGTGCCAGCAAGACCCGACGTCGTCCTTACCCCACTGTATCACAAGCCAGAAGGTCTCAGACACCCCTCACATATTAGAGCTACAACCCTTTGTGCGTAAAAAACAGGTTTCATGTCTTATTAGCGGTTGCATATAAGAGCATCTTGGCTAATTAAAATAATATGCATGCACAGGCTGAATAAATGTACACAGTTTTGATCTTAAGTCAATGTGCGTTGCTGCTTTAGCTCTTTTCATTGAGCTAATTAGTTGGTTTTCAAAGTCAGACTTGCCCTGAAGGCTGGCCTGTTCATCTAATCGTCCTGTTTCTGCATTGTTAAGTAAAGGCGCCGTGATTGTGTCATTGAGACGATGGAGATGTTCTTGTCTTCTCCGTAAGGGTGTCTTTGACTTGTCCCACTAACAGGACTACGACCTCAACAACAGGGATTAGGTCAGCAGTTTGACTGTTTCTGCTAATCATGGATTAGCCCATATTCTCCCCTGAACATGCTTGCTGGACGTCAAGGTGTGCGGACAGACGCTTGATCACCTTCAACTGCTCCAAATCCAATGGAAACCACTAAAACACAATAGCAATAAGATGGCTTAGATTGTCATCAGTGAAATGTGGATTATAAAATGTAGTATTTTATGTATACACATACTTACTAGTTGAAATATAAGGGGTGACATAGTAAATTAATTTATGATTTTAATTTTTAATAAATTTGGGGTTTTGGGGACTGAAAACTGAATGTTTTTTTGGAAACGCCACTGTTATTATTTCTTTGTCACCACTCAATTTAAGAATCTTTTAAAACGATGACTATTAGCGCTGGGAGATATGGGCAAAAAATCATATCCCGGTATTTTTAGGACGAATGACGGTATACAATATATATTCTGTATTAATAATAATAATAATAATAATTCCTTACATTTATATAGCGCTTTTCTGGGCACTCAAATCGCTTTACACACAATGGGGGGAATCTCCTCATCCACCATTATGTATTTGTATATCATGTATTTGCCCATAATTGGTTACTTGAGAGTTAAAGCCTGTATTAAAACTGTATTAAACAGTTTTTGAGCAAAATATAATTCAAGCACAGCTACACAAAATCTGTGATAAATAAAATACAGTACAGGGTTTTCCCCAGCTTAAAACTGTTGCACAACATTTTATATCACAAAAAATCTTTGATAAATAAATACAGTACAGTTTTTTTCCTGCTTAACACTACACACAGCCCGACTGTGCTGCTGCGCAAAAAACAAAGTAAACAGAACCATAGAAAACGGCTACATTGTCAGAGCAAAAAAGCAACACTGTCAGGGTTCTGCCACTCTGGTCATGTAAATTCTTGTTTTGGTGGCAGAATCCGGACACTAGTCATGTCTAGTCCTGTTGTGCTCGGCTCGAGTTTTCTTGGGTCGAGCACTTGTTTCTGTCTCTGTGTGTGTGCGCGCCGTCGTGGGTGTACGCAAAGTGTGCGCGCTCCCGCTTGATGCGGCCGCGCTGGCTTTGCGTGCCTCGAACGCGCGCTCTTGTACTCGTGTTTGTGTTTTCGTCTGTCTGCAGCGTGATGTTCCATTCCCAGCGTCTCAGTATAGTTGGTTTCGGTTTTGGTTGGCGCTGGGATGAAGCATGCACGCTGCGTGTGTGAGCGCACGGTGAGTGTTTTCATTCATCGTGTGCTCGTGTCTTGCGTCTGTTGTCAAAGCTTTTGTCGTGTGCTTCAGTGTTTTGCTTGTGTTGTCATGAACATGCGGTTAATGATTTCTCTCATTGGCTGCATGTTCTTGTCCTGTTTTATGCTCTCCCGTCTATTGTCTAGTCCCACCCTCCTTGTTAACTCATTATTAGTTTGTCATGTTCACCTGTTTGTGTCAATTTACTTTTGCTTTATAATCCCCTCATGTTTTCTGTTCTGTGCCAGTTCGTCGTTGTTATTTCCATGTCCTGTGAGATCCAGTCCTGTTTGTCCTGCCAGCCCATCCAAGTTTGGTTGAGTGTTTGTTTTATAGTTATGTTTTTCCCCCTTGGGTTGGTTTTTGTTGTCCTTTTTGTTTTATTTTTATTAATAAATACTATCTTCTGTTTCATTTGAGTCCTCGCTCCCTCATCCTTCCTGAAACCCTGACAAACACACTTAAGGCTGATTTATACTTCTGCGTCAAACGCCGGCGTATGCTACGGCGCTAACGCATAGCCCTTCGCTTTGGCCGTCGGCGTCGCTGACGTGCACCTCTCAAAAATTGTAACTACACGTTGCAACGACGCGTAGCACAAGCTCTGTGATTGGTCGGCTTGGTAGCGCTGACGAGTCTGGGTGGGACAGAGAGCCGCATGAATGGTGCGAGCCTGATGGAGCGATTGTTTACAAGTGTGGAGTCGCGTGAAGGAGCTCCTTATGGAAAGTTTTGTTTTGTGTTTACCTCATAGTTAAAGTTGTTGCACGTCCGCCGGTTCCTGCCTCAAAATGAGCGACACAGAGGAACATTTACACCTCACTGCCAACTAGCGTTTCGGAAGTGTTAATGCAGACCAGCAGAGACAGCGCAGAAGTATAAATGCACAGCCACGCGCGTTGCATGCTCCTTGGGTTACGCCGGTCACTTGACGCAGAAGTATAAATCAGGCTTTAATTAGTAACACAACAAAAGGTTTTGTAGGATAGGAAAAAACCACAATAATGTAAATAAGAAACACACAGTATTTTGTCACAATTACAGTATTTTTGTAAGTAATCCTGTATACCACAGTTGTGTGATTCATAAGCAACAATTAAATCAGCTGTAAATGTTTGTAGTTACACATTTACATGTATTGTGCACAATTATTCTACACTTTTTCTTTTGTTTTGACTAAACTTGGTTTTCTAAGCAAAGTAACAAAATAGTTTCAGAGTGCTGTGTTGAAATGCTGGTTAAGCATATAAATATAAACAGTCATTATAACAGAGCAAAACGCAGAGCTAAATGTGTTTTAATGTAAATGTGAAAAAGAGACCGTTGTGTAATAAATACTGAACTTTAACTCTAAAAAACATGGGGTTATTTTATCTACCCTAATCTTGGGTTGAGGCATTTGGGTAATTTTTGGGGTAGTTTCAACCCAGCTCTTTGGGTCAAATCCACTCAGCAGGGGCTGACTGGGATACCACATATTATGTGCTAATTTGTTTAAATGCAATGAAAATAGTGTTGCATAAAAGCAGGTTCCTTGCGTTTTCTGATGATTAAATTAAGATTTATGCTCATAGCAGCCTTTGGTCAAACCTTGTTGTATTAAAAAATTTCTTTCTACCACCATTTGTACACCTGTAATGAAAGCTGCACATCCCTCAATGTACTTTTGTGACGCCGAGTCAAAACAACACAATTGCTGGGTCATTTTTTGTGGGCATTTCTGGGTCAAATTAACCTATTAATTAAGTAAAAATATAATTTGTTGTGTAGAAAAAAAAACACCCTATTTATGGGGTTAAAAAAAATTACCCAATTACTTGGGTTAATTTAACCCCTGATGATAGCCTAGAGCATCGTTTATTGTTAAAAACTAGCCTAGAGCACCGTCTGCCGTTAAAAACTAGCCTAGAGCATCGTTTACTATTAAAAACTAGCCTAGAGCGCCATCTGCTGTTAAAAACTAGCCTAGAGCATAGTTTACTGTTAAAAACTAGCCTAGAATGCCATCTGCTGTTAAAAACTAGCCTAGAGCATCGTTTACTGTTAAAAACTAGCCTAGAGCGCCTTCTGCTGTTAAAAATTAGCCTAGAGCATCGTTTACTGTTAAAAACTAGCCTAGAGCGCCATCTGCCGTTAAAAACTAGCCTAGAGCATCGTTTACTGTTAAAAACTAGCCTAGAGCGCCATCTGCCGTTAAAAATTAGCCTAGAGCATTGTTTACTGTTAAAAACTAGCCTAGAGCGCCATCTGCCGTTAAAAACTAGCCTAGAGCATAGTTTACTGTTAAAAACTAGCCTAGAATGCCATCTGCTGTTAAAAAATAGCCTAGAGCATCGTTTACTGTTTAAAAACTAGCCTAGAGCGCCATCTGCCGTTAAAAACTAGCCTAGAGCATCGTTTATTGTTAAAAACTAGCCTAGAGTGCCATCTGCTGTTTAAAAACTAGCCTAGAGCATCGTTTACTGTTAAAAACTAGCCTAGAGCGCCATCTGCCGTTAAAATTAGCCTAGAGCATAGTTTACTGTTAAAAACTAGCCTAGAATGCCATCTGCTGTTAAAAACTAGCCTAGAGCATCGTTTACTGTTAAAAACTAGCCTAGAGCGCCATCTGCCGTTAAAAACTAGCCTAGAGCATCGTTTACTGTTAAAAACTAGCCTAGAGCGCCATCTGCCGTTAAAAATTAGCCTACAGCATTGTTTACTGTTAAAAACTAGCCTAGAGCGCCATCTGCCGTTAAAAACTAGCCTAGAGCATAGTTTACTGTTAAAAACTAGCCTAGAATGCCATCTGCTGTTAAAAAATAGCCTAGAGCATCGTTTACTGTTTAAAAACTAGCCTAGAGCGCCATCTGCCGTTAAAAACTAGCCTAGAGCATCGTTTATTGTTAAAAACTAGCCTAGAGTGCCATCTGCTGTTTAAAAACTAGCCTAGAGCATCGTTTACTGTTAAAAACTAGCCTAGAGCGCCATCTGCCGTTAAAATTAGCCTAGAGCATAGTTTACTGTTAAAAACTAGCCTAGAATGCCATCTGCTGTTAAAAACTAGCCTAGAGCATCGTTTACTGTTAAAAACTAGCTTAGAGTGCCATCTGCCGTTAAAAACTAGCCTAGAGCATCGTTTACTGTTAAAAACTAGCCTAGAGCACCATCTGCCGTTAAAAACTAGCCTAGAGCGCCATCTGCCGTTAAAAACTTGCCTAGAGCGCCATCTGCCATTAAAAATTAGCCTAGAGTGCCGTTTACTGTTAAAAACTAGCCTAGAGCACCATCTGCTGTTAAAAAACTAGCTTGGAGTGTCGTTTACTATTAAAAACTGTCGGCGCCAGTGGTATAGAGGTTAGTGTGTCGATACATGCACTCTGGTGCTCACAGTGACCCGAGTTCAATTCCCGCCTCGTGGCCCTATGCCTATGCTTCCCCTCTCTCTTTCTCTGCTCCCCTTGTTTTCCTGTCAACAATCTCTACTGTCCCATCCATTAAAGGTGAAAACCTCTGAAAAAAGTTATTATAAAAACTAGCCTAGAGCCCCGTTTACTGTTAAAAACTTGCCTAGAGCGCCCTCTGCTGTTAAAAAACTTAAATTTTAATCGATTTGAAGAGCAATAAAAATATAGCAATGCGTTATGAAACTCACAGAAACGATGCAGAATTGATTTCTCGAATTATTTTTTTCACCAAAGTGTAAATGTGAAACGTTTGTCTGTTGTAATGTGGACATTACAGTAGCCTCACATGTGGGAATTGTCTTTTGATAGTGGCTAATAAATAAACCCAATCACATAGCACCATGCTAAAAATCACTCAGAACCTTATGCAGCATCTGTATTTTGTGTCCTGCTGGGTTAAACTTCTTCAGTTCTGGCCACATTCCTTCATCTCACAGCCTCTTTCTCTCCAGGGAATGACACAAGCCTGTCGATCACCGATAGTTTGATTTTCTTCATCTGTCCTGGCTCCACCCCAGCCAATGCAGGACAGCCGTTGGAAGAGTCTTTCAGCATTCTGATAGGACTGTGTGAAAGAAAGCAGTCCCGAGACGTTCAGTTGACTTCAGAGGAAGAGTAATCTGCTGAGGATTGTGGGGGAGTGGGTTTAGCTTTATGGCTCAGGATCTGAGATTGCAGTTCTCATCCTTGAATTTGAAGAATTCGACGTTATCTCAGACTACAGATGCATTTCTTTCTACCTCAGTGTTGCGTTCAGTGTTATTTTAGTTTTGTTTGTACAGTCTACTGGTATATTATTCATTCATGTTGCCTATGGTTTTTATTGTTTATGATTTATCCATTTTTATTTTACGTTTTTTTGCTTAAGTCTAAATTTATGGCTTGTAATTTTAGTAATTTAACACTTTAGAGCTATTGGGCTCAATTTTTAATTTATATTTATTTAAGCTGTTCAGTTTTTTTTTTTTTTTTTTGCAATTGTTTTAGTTAAGACAGACAAATTGTGATTATTATTGAATGTTTTCCAGTGCTTTGCATCCTGCTAATAAATGTATCACATTTTTGGCATAAAAACATTTTAACATTTTAAGACATTTTAATTTGGATTGAAAATGGTGCAGATTAAAATATTTCCAACTAGATTCTATTTTATTTGAATTTTAATTTTTTAGATATTTTGTCTCAAATCTTGTCAGTGAAATCATAGAATTCATTAATATTAATAATCTTTATTTATTTATTTATTTATTATAAATCACTCAAAAACTATAAAATTACTTCATAGGGCCCAATGTTATCTTTTTTGTCATATAATTTGTAATATACATTATATATTGTATTTTAGGGAACAACTTTAACCATTTAAGCATTTGAACAATAGTGCAGAATTAAGTTAATAATGAAAAATAAATAAAATAAAAATAAATAAATACACCCTATTAGTTTTTTTTTGTTGTATTTATTTATTTAAAAACATTTTAATGCAAATAATAAACATCTTTGTTTTACACATTTGTTTCAAAACATCTGTAATAAAAGTCAAAGCTTAAAAGTGAAAGTTTTATTCCGAGATAGTGATAAAACAATATAATAATTACATTCAGGACAAGAAAATATATGTAGATCAGGAATACTAATAAATACATTTTTTAAAATATTTTTTGTTAAAACTTTAATTTATGCAATTATTATTTTAACTTTTTCTAAATTTTACATTCGAATCTTGATCGAAAATGGTGGAGAATAAAACATTTCAACCTAGATGTTATTGTTAATTTTTTTTTTCCAGATATTTTATCTCAAATCTTGTCAGTCTTGATATTAGCATTCTTAGTTAATTTAAAGCTTTTCATGCAATTAATAAACTGTTTGTTTTATACCTTACCTGGTTTTTACCTCTCACATTCATCAACGATCTAACCCTCATAAATCGCTGGAGAACATTTACATGGACCTCAATCCTATCTCCATACGAACTACAAGTCCTGTCATGCACCACACACACACCTGTTCTAAGCCTTCTTTGATTAAACTTACACAGCTGAAGCTGCTTATGTACTGATTACACTCACATCTATACGTCTCACTTTGAGACTTTCATTGCTGAGTCTTATTTGGTTATCATCCTGTAAAATTACAAAGCGTTCCCTGGTATAGTTTCTACATGTTCTGACCCTTGCGTTTTTTATTGTTTACCCTGTCCCTTGTGGTTACAGTTACATATGTTATACTGTTAAAGTTACAGTTTTAGTTTACAAGTTTAATATTGAAAGTTGTATTCTGATGGTAAAACACTAAAATCATTACATTAAAGACTAGAAAAAATAGGATTATAAATATATTTACAAGCTCATTGATACTATTTATACAATAATTCAATAATTCATTATGTATATTATATAATTATTATAATTTTTGGTAACACTTTACACCATTTACTACTGGCCAATTACCTCCTTGTTATTAAGATATTAACTGCTTATTAGCAATTTAAAAGTGTTTATTTTTCATCCCTAATCCTACCCAGTACCTAAACCCAACTGCAATCTTACTTACTATTAATAAGCAGCTAATTAGTAGTGTGTATTGAGCTAAAAATCATAGCTAATAGTTTGTTGATAGCGTGAGTTAAAATAAAGTATGATCTCATTTTAACTGTTTCATTTTAAGTTGAAGTAACACTCCATGCCTGTTTTTGACCGTTAAACCGTAAATATCCTCCATTAATCGCCAGCAGGGGCATATGAAGGTGAATGAGACTCTCTAATTCATGCTAATCAGACGTAACTCATGAGGTAGTGGCGATGATGTCATTAGTCTTTTGTGCTCAGCCTGTGTGAAGTCCGCCGGTTCTTCCTGTCCACAAAAGCTGAATAGCCGCTCCATTCACACACACAAAAAAGCTGGGCATTCTGAGCCGTTTGTAAAGCACTTCTAAGCAACATCCTGGAAGTGTGAAGACTGTAAGAGAGTGCAAAGGGTTTATTAAGTGAAAGGGAATCGAATAACCCGGCCGTATGACTCAGTTTGCTTCCTTTGAGATGTTTGGGTCCTGTTTGGCTACTGATGTAAGTTTGTTTTGTTGAGTCATGAGTACAGTGTTTTGTTATACTGCAGAGGACACAGGAAAGGGGAAACATAGGGTGAGCTGAGGTTGAAGAAAACTGCTGAACATTTAAATTGGCAAAGGGAAGCGATTTTTCAAGTTCTGGTGTAACAGACATCTGATCTCAATTGCTTTATTGGAATAAAAATAATAGGGATATTATTAAGCTTTTTATTTTTACAGAAGAATATTCCATGATTAATATTAATTCAGACAAATCAATTGAAAGAAGTGCTGTACCTTTAATTAAACAGTGAAATGTTGTGTTTGTGAAATTTAAACTGCAATTTAAAACAAAAATCTGAGTGATTGTCTCATTTTAGAAAAACAATTTAATATGTTGAAAATATCTGAAATATTATTATTGTAGAACAGAATTTACCTCATGTTTTAATCGATTTATAATAATATTTAATCCTAAAATTGTGAACTATTTCTTTTTTTTAGAGAATACGTATGGATGTTTCCCAGTACTGGGTTGCAGCTGGAAGGGCATCCCGTGTGTAAAACATATACTGGATAAGTTGGCGGTTCATTCTGCTGTGGCGGCCCCAGATGAATAAAGGCACTAAGCTGAAGGAAAATTAATGAATTAATGAATATTTGAAAGAATACAGTGGATATTATTTTGGAATTTTTGTTAAACTTTGCTTGGTGATTCATTACATGTTAGGAATATTATTTCTATATTATTTAATATATTAATGCTAATTAATAAATCTATGACTATATGTATATATATATATATATATATATATATATATATATATATATATATATATATATATATATATAGTCATAATGGCTGGATCAATTTATTTATTTATTACATAAATAGTTTTTATCTGGTTATCAAAACACCAGCCGACAACACACAACATATACAGTGTTTGAAGATGGGTCAAAGTAGATTTCATTTGCAGGCAGCCAATGTGTACAGGCTTAAATTATTTAAATGTGTTACAGATATGCATAGTTTGATTATAGAAATGTATGAATATAAAAAAGGCAGTAATTTAAGCAATTTACGCATTTGAATAATAGTGCGGAAATGAATTAATAATGTATAATATATTTATATTTATTTATATATTAATTTGTATATTTATTAGTCTGTAGCTTTTGTGATTTATAAAAATTAAATTAACTTGTTTCTTTATTAATTTAGTTATTTATATGTATTTATTTGTCTAAATCAATTAAAACTATTTTATAGGGTCCAATAAGCATTTAAACAAAACTGCAGAAATGAATTAATAATGAAAAAATATTTGTTTGTTTATTTATTTATTTATTGTTTTAATATATAAATCACAAAAAAAAACATTTCATAAGGTTCAATAATATCTTTCTTTTAAATATAATTTGTTATATATATATATTTGCATTTGGCAATAACTTTAACCATTTAAGCATTTGAAAAAAAGCGCAGAAATAAATTATTAATGAAAAAAAGCCTCCACAACAAAGTTCCTGAAAGCAAAGAAGGTCAAGGTGCTTTATGATTGGCCAGCCCAGTCACCAAACATGAACATTATTAAGCATGTCTGCGGTCCTGCAAGAACAATTTCTTTGCCATTCCAGATGACTTTATTAATAAGTTATTTAAGTCAGTGCAGAGATGTATAGATAGTCCACCAAGCTTATGGGAGTCAAACACAATATTAACTCTTTTCCCACTGCACCATGACTTTATATTATATACTGTACAGTATTTCTGTTAAGTGTCAAGACTTTTGTCTAAGCAAAGTCAGACCTTACTGTCCTAATTAAAAATTGGGGCATAATCATATTTTATTTAGGTAAAATAAGCCTAATCTGTAGGACTTTGCCTTTCATATAAGTCACTTCTAATACCAAATAATCAACTAGAAGTCAAGTTATTATTTGCTGTTCCTAAAACTTGGATAGGCGACAAGACTTTTGTCAGGTACTGTATATATGTATATGTATATATGTGTGTGTACGCGCACGAGTGTGTGTTTATTAATTTTTCTAAATCGGTAATAAACAATTTCATAGGGTGCAATGTTATCTTTATTTCTATTGTTCAACAGAAGACAGAAATACATCTAGAATAGATTTGAAGGCAAGATGATTAAGTAATAACAGGATGTTCCTTGTTGACCTTTTTAAGCATAAACCTTCCACTCCCCGTGCTTTCTCTAGCAGGCGATTCTGCTGTTAAGAGTTTCCCATGAAGCCCCCCTGTTGACAGATGCAGCGGTCTTTCTCCACAGGAAGAACAACATGAAGCGCTTCATTCAATGCTGAGGCGTTTCCTTCCAATCCTTCAGATATTCAGCATTTCTCAAAGCACTTGTAAACAGCCTCCGATCCCTCCAAACACAGTCAAAAGCCTGCTAGCGTGACGGAGCAGGTGGATGTAATGGTACTCAATTAGGATTATGGTCCCCGACCCACTGCCAGCTCTGCTTCTACTGACCCGCACAGCGTTCACAAGTTCACAGCGGGAGGCCAGCGTCTCAGCAGGGGGCTCGTCATTCTGCTAATCTCTTATGATTCAGAGTTTATATAAATAGTTACCTTAAAGCTCTGTGTGGATTATTCCTGTGTGATTTACTGCAGTGAGGATAAGAGTACAAATCATGAACACAAAAAACCCCAGCAAATTAAGAAAAGATCTTCATGGGTTTGACGTAAGGGTGTCACGATCCTCCAAATCCTCGATTCGATTACATTTTCGATTCTAAAGTCACGATTCGATTTTCGATTATGAATAATTAATTAATTAATGACCAATTAATTATTTGTAGCCTACCGTTTAAACTACCTGACCTGCATGGTCTTTGTTTTACCCATAAACAAATCATACAGTAAATGAATAAAGGTAAGTTACACACATAATTACCACCTGTCAATCACTTTTTTCTGCGGGACTCGTGAATAGGCAGTGATCTGTGTCGTTATAATGGCGTCGGTAAAAAAGACGCACAACCAACAGGAACCAGCCAACAGTATCTGAGGTGTTCGCTAAAATGACTAAGTACAAGTGAGTGAAAGATTGAAGCAGTTCTCTGACTGCCTGGACCTGCTCTCTCGAGCGCATGGCTGTGTGTGCGTCAGTGTCTGTGTGGTCACGTGATGTGCATTTTCAGAGGTAGAGAGGAAGGAGGGCTGCTCAGAAATGCTACGCGCCAGTGTGGATGTCAAATCGTTGTCGTTCTAAAATGCCATTTAAAAACAAAGACAGTGTAAACAGGGCCTGAGTGTGTACTTTTCGCGAGCGGATTTGCAACGGGGGCGGGCGGAGGATCGCGATGCCGGTGTTGTCTATCGGACGAACCGTACGTAATACGTACATAGCAGAGCTTGCAAAAGTGTGTTTTTTTTTTTGTCGACAACACGAACGTTGTCAACATAACTCACTGGAAATCCAAAATGCTTACACACCGGCGACTTCATTGAAAGAGGAGAGGGTTTAAGTTCTGTCGACGGGTCTCCTGCTTCTGCACAGTTTAACAAGCACTTCAACAAGCCTGTTTTTTTCCCGCTTGGCAAGCCAAGCTGACGTGACATGGGGGCGTGGCAGCATCAACGATTCTATTTTTTGATTCGATAATCGAAATTGAGCATAAATTTCGATCGATTTCGATTTTTAGACACCCCTAATGCTGTCTGTAAATTCTTTAAACATTATGAATAAAGTCATGTGGTTTTTATATACAGCAGGAGTATTTGTCTTTTGACTTCACTATTCTTTGAAGCACTATCTGCAGTATTCTGATCAGTTTAGGGTATCTTTAGTTGATTATATAAATCCTTTATTGCATTACCCATAATGCACTTGTGGTGCATGAGAGAAAAAAACAATAATGGACCAAATTCAATTTCCTTCCAGTGAGTGCAAGCGCATACAGTACATTATAAGACATGGGAATGGGAGGACTTTGTTTCACTATAGTGCTGTATTACAGATGAAACAGTACTGCTCCAGTGTCCCTGTATCTGTAAGCATCGGTGAGTTCGGTGAACTGATGACCTTCACGGCCAATCCAGGGTTCAACGCTAAGGATTTTTTATACTGGTCCGATAGGGCCAGTGGTTCAGATTTTCACTTGCCCTACCAAATTTTCACTGGCCCCACCAAAAAAAAAAGGGAGTTTATAGCTATTTTATGCCACATATTTTAAATAATGTGTCAAAAATAAAGTGAATCTAGAATTTCAATACTTAAAAACATGTTAATAGAAGTGTTTTCCAAACAAAAAGAGCAGGGGAAAATGTGGAGGTATTTTATTGTGGTTCGAAATTATTTAACAAAAGGTGGCCGACTTGTCAAACTGATGGCAAACCGTGCAAAACATCACTTTTTTTCATTTTTTTTTAATCACTTTTGTTTGTCGCATTGTTCACACATGAATGTCTGCTTCCAAGACGTTAGAAACAAACATTTTCTTTTAGCCTTATAATTTGATCTTGCCGCCATGTTGCCGTTTCTTCGCTGTACTGGCTGTTATCAGGTTACGGGTAAAAGTTGCATGCTCAAAACATCAAATCAGACAAGAGGAACCAAAAAGCAATATGGTGTTTACGACATCACAGAGAAGGTAGTGTTAAAAGACTAAACTTAAAATGCACGCAATTGACAAATAGTCGCAGACCAATTAAATGTTAGTGACAAGGCAGCACTGTCCCAATCGGGCCACTAATTATCCTGTCTACTGTCCCAAGCGTCTCTCACACTGGCCCTGGGCCACCGGGCAGTCCTTATTGTTGAGCCCTGCAATCACAGTCATTTCTGTTGAGCACATGAACACCATGGCAAATCAACGCTGTTTAGGAATGCGGTCAACAGAGCTCAAATGTTAGCAGGAAATGGATGTTTTGGAAATTTCAGTATCGATGACAACTTCCAGTTTTGTGACAACTATTTTGAACCCTCAGATTATCATTTTTCAGTTGTACATTGGTCAAATATTGCAAAGCGATATCAACGGAAAGCTTGTTTATTCAACTTTTAAGATGCATACATTTCAATTTCAATAAACCTGACACTTCTGACATCCCATATTCTGAAGGATATTGTAAACCAGCAGCCATTGACCTCCTATAGCAGGAACAAAAAATACAATAGAAGTCAGTGGCTGCTGCGATAAAACATTCTTCAAAATATTTTCTTTTGTGTTCGACTGAAGAAAAAAAACTCAAACCGGTTTGGAACAAGCGAAGGATGAGTAAATGATGACTGACTATTTATTTTTGGGTGAGCTATCCCTTTTATGTGACTTTAAAGTACTAAAATATATTGATATTTCACTTTAGCTTGATTTATTATAGAGATTAAAAAGAATTCTGGATTGTAACCAACTTTGACTGACTAATATTTCGCTGACTGATGGACTTCATTCATAATGTACAGTAAAGAGGAAGAGCTTTGGAGGAAGTCCAGAAAGGGAACATGACATTAACCTGGCTTCTTTATTTAGTTTATGTCTTCCCTTTAAGTGTTTGTCTAATGGTTCCTCTCCTGCTGTATGTGTGTGTGTGTGCGCGCTAGTGAATAACGTTGCACTGTTATGGATTTGTTTCTTGGATGTTGCTGATTCACATCTGGAGCGTTTACAGGCATCTGGTTCTGATGGGGTCAAACCCACTCACTTTCTCAGCAGGCTCTGGGCCTTTCCCTCTGTTGCTCCATCCTGTCCCGCTGCAGCACAGGAAAGCATGCGGATGTTGGTGGCCTACTGGAATATTAACGAAGCTTCGGCACAGTCAGCAGTGTGTGTGCGTGTGATTTATTCACTGCACCCGAAGCTCCATTCAAACTGAGAGAGCCTGGTTTTTCAAAACCCTCACAAGCTTTTATAACAAGCTCATTGTAAAAAATCCTCCAAAACGAAGATGAGGAATGAAGTTTAGGCTGGATATCTGCATTAAATTTGGGATGACCTGATTAGTTTGTGATATCCCTTTAACTCATCTGTTGGCATGATTTCTGAACTGCAAATGTCTCATCATCTTTCTCTTCATTATTCATTTGTTTTGGTATTGTTTGGAAAAAGCACAGCAAATATATATATATATATATTTATGTTAACGATAAGTATATTTTGTTATAAACATCTTTTGGCAGTTTGGACGGCTTCTACACATTTTTTTTATCATGAAAATATTAAATCCATGGGCATTGCAAGGCCTTATTTCTACTCAGCCCCCCTAAATTTTTTTGCGATTATCTCATTAACTGTACACTAAATTATCGTCTCACTCCACTTTAAATTTGATAAGAAAATGGCGGCAAAATTGGGCTCCTCCCCGTCTTATGTGTTTCATTTGATCAGCAAACCACATCGGTGGACAGCGAGAGAACGAGGTGCATTTTTATCGATAAACTGTTATAATATCTGCTTATTTGCAGTTCTTTGATATAGATAACCTTGTATCACCTGTATGCTAATGTCACGGAGGAGCAGTCGGGTTTTCTCGGTGTTCACCTCATCAGCACAGCTGTTTCCTCTGGTGAAACATGTAACTCTTAACGAACATTTCGCTATTTATTTTAAAATAAACTACCAATAATAAACACTTTACAGTTCATGTGGCAATAACTATACCATACAGTCTTGCACAGATAGCATTGAACACAGTGACAGAACCACTTAGAGATTTTACTCGTTTTAACAGTCACTGAGTCAATGACAGAGATAAAAACATCAAGTGTTGTCTTAAATTAAAAAAATACTTCTTATTTATTATTATCATACAGATTGCGAAATATTTGAATTAGCCTGTAAGCTTAAAATATATGCCATTTAATTAGAAAAGTGGCAGTTTGTTTATTTAATAAACAAAAAAATGCACTTGAATAAAGTTTTACTACAGTAAACAGGTTGAGTCTATTTGGCTTATTCAGAACTCAAATGGCTATATCTGTCTATGTAATGCAGTGGAATACTAGTATACAACCCATATTTAACAAACATTTTTAAGTGTTTTACTATTAAATTACTTCTAATAAATGTAATATTAGGCGTTATATGTGTGTGTGTGTGTGTGTGTGTGTATATATATATATATATATGTATATGTATATATATATATATATATATATATATATATATATATATATATATATATATATATATATATATATATATATATATATATATGTATGTATATGTATGTATGTATGTATATATGTATGTATGTATGTATGTATATATGTATGTATGTGTATATATATATATATATATATATATATATATATATATATATATATATATATATATATATATATATATATATATAAATATATATGTATGTATATGTGTGTGTGTGTGTGTGTGTGTGTGTGTGTGTATATATATATATATATATATATATATATATATATATATATATATATATATATATATATATATATACATGGAGCTGAGCCCCATATGAATAATACTTCTTATCAAGAATGAAACATTTGACCCCAAAGGTTTAAGCGGCTGTGTAAAATTAGCCTCTAATTAGCGGCATCATG
Source organism: Danio rerio (assembly GCF_052040795.2). Lineage (NCBI taxonomy): Eukaryota > Metazoa > Chordata > Actinopteri > Cypriniformes > Danionidae > Danio > Danio rerio. The sequence continues at coordinate 40,270,219 of NC_141043.1, read as the reverse complement.
CAATCGATTGCTCAATAAATCCCCAGTTAGTGCTCATTAGTGTTCCTCAGTGTAATCGCACCGCTCTGCATTAGCTTTCTCTTCATCAGTGGAATTGCATCCCTGTTACATTGACGGGCTCCTGTGTCTCGGGAGAGGCTGTGGTTTGCGTTTGGGCTCAATGAGGCGTGAGGGAACTTCCTCTTCCACTGCAGGCCTGTTTGCACACTGATGCAAGCTCCATTCCCAAAAGACCTGCTGCCACTTTCGAGCGCACTAAATATATGCTGGACACATCCATCTGAGTGGAACTGCTGAGCTTACATTCCTCCTGTATTGATGTATATGCCCTGCTTCTGTGAAGAGTAAAATGTAGTCAGTTATAATTGATCTTCAGAGTGCATCGGAATTAAAAATATCATTCATTTTCTTCATAGAGATTACATATCCTTCAGGACAGGGCTGTGATGCTTTTTGCTAGTGATATGCATTATATTGGTTGACACTTTTTGGGAAGTTTGTTTATAAACTAATTTCGAGAGGATCACATGCTTATAATTGCTTGTAGATGGCCCCCCATTAAACAAGTTAGGATTCACCAATCAGGCAATCCCTAAGCCACTATAAATACCCAACGTTCTATATAACAGCCATCTTCGTTTTGAAGAATCCCCCCTTCCACCCCTACTCCTCCTTTCCTAGATGGGTGACACGGTGGCCCAGCGGTTAGCACTGTTGCCTCACAGCAAGAACGTCACTGATTTTAGTCCTTACCAAGCCAGCCGACGTTTCTGTGTGGAGTTTACATGTTCCCCGGTTTCCTCTCACCATCCAAAAACATGCAACCTAAGTTGATTGACTAATCCAAATCGGCACCATAGACTTGCTCCTAGTAAGTAGTTATCTCTTAAGAGCAATCACTATCTGTACATTAGCTACTACAGCAGGGGAGTTCTCGAGATCTACCTGAGCTCAAACTCCCCTCTCGCCTTGCAAACGGGAGGGAGCCCCATGCTCGAGGATCTTATGAGCTCAGGGCTCTTTCCCGGGACAGCATGCAAAACAATTATAAAAACTTATATTGATTATAAAACAAGCTTTATAATCAATCATCTGCTAAGTATGATGAACTCTTGAATCTTCTGAATTATTTTAAAATCAGGCTTGGAAAACTTTCAGTCAAGATTATGCATTTATTATTGGCTTCCTTAAATAAAGAGTCATTGGATATGATTGGGCTTCATGCTAAATTTCCACATGAATAGCAAACAGGATATTTGGACATTAGATTTTTACATCAGATATATGCAATTATGTGGGACGTTTAAGGATTTATAACAGAATTAATGTAAGTTTGTTCATTCATTCATTTTCTTTTCAGCTTATACCATTTATTAATCAGGGGTCAACAAAGCGGAATGAACCGCCAACTTATCCAGCACATGTTTTACGCAACGAATGCCTTTCCAGCTGTAATCTGTCACTGGGAAACATCAGTATATGTTATGGAAGACAGCATAACAATATACAATAGCTTTTAAATAAAAGTAGCTTTGTACTAAGCATTTTATCAAATATATTTAAATATTTATTTTTACTAGCTTCATTTATTGTTCATAATTAAATATTTATGTGGAATGCAGCATCGTTCAATCAGAATCACTTTTGTCAAATGTATTTTGGGGTTGGGTGATGTCGACCAATTTGGCATCGCACGATTTATAATGTGAAACACTTTCCCCTTCTGATGACATGAACAAAGAAATGCCAATCAAAGTCTTTCTGCAGACTGTTTTTATCAAGTGTGATGATTATAAAAAAGTCTAATTAATGAATTTGTTCTATTAATGGCTGGTTATATTCACACAATGTTACCACACAACTGTGTTTTACCCCCTAATAATGTGATTTTTGCGTAACTGGTCCACTTAAACCAGTTAAACTTTGCTGTTAGTTTGGTTTCCGCCTGGATTTTTTCCTACCCAAATTTAAAAGCTTCCCAAATCCACATGCAGAGGTGTAAATGCAAAAATTTGGTATCATTTGAATTTTCATGAAACGCTATTGAAAGTGTTTAAAATATCTGTATATGATGTCTGTGTAATAATAAACACCTAAAAAGGAGGCGCTTTTTGTAAATATATTTTATAAATCCAAAATTGAAAGTGTAGGCTACCTTTTAGGTTTTGTGTGATCTAGGGTGCTGTAATTAATTAAATGGGGGGTTGGCGCCACAGCACCCGCGAGACCAACACAAGACCTATATGAGACGGGCCGAGAGAAAAGGAAATGGAAAAAAAGGAGGAAAGACAGAAGACCGAGAAAGGGGAGAGAGGGAAAAAAAAAATTGGGGTTCGGTTCTCCAGACACGCTGCCACTCGGTCCTCCACCAGCTGAGAGATGCGACGGTGGTGGGCCCTCCCCATGCTGGGAGACGGCAGCAGGCAGATCCTTTCCTCGCCAGCCTCAGGCCGCCCCGGCACTCTGGGCAGACGAACGGGTTTCTGCCCCACTCGGGTTAACTCCCCAACACTTGCCCCCTCTCTCAGCGGCGAGGGCATCTGGACAACGCGTCCCTCCTTCTGCCGGGCTTCAGCACCACTGTAATAAAGTTCACGGCCCTTTGGCCACCGGAAAGAAGGAGGTGGAGAACCGACGCAGTTTTTAACTGATTTATTAATAACAGTGACGGCAGCTCCTCACGCTGCCTTCTAAACCGAAACAAACTGAAAGCAAAAGTAAAATGTGTCCGGGCCCGGTCCTCTCTCGGCTTCCTCTGCCATCGTTCCTCCTTTTATCGTCCAGAGCTCCTTCCGTGGGATCCGAGGCAGGTGCGCACCGCAGGTGTATCCACTTACCCGGTGGCCCCACTCCATTCCCACGGCTCTCGGCCACGCCCCCTCGCCACAGTATTGTTTTCACTTCTGCGCCATGGAAACACCGCGATTCATTCAGCAACTGTTTGATATGTGAATATAATTCAGTAAAAAGAATGCTAGAACCATATGAGCCCCGGCAAGAGCTTTCATTTGAGCTATAACTTTGTACATGTGTCATATGAAAAATATGAAAATGAACCAATGTAAAACACCTAGCTCGGGTATTCAAAATACTTTGTATTAAGGTGTAAATAACTTTTGTACAGTAGAATAAAAACCAAAGTGATACATACATGCATAAAATATAGATTCTACACTTTCAAACAATACCACTTTAGGGGGTCTGGCGCAATGCTAGCCCTTTAAATCTTAAAGCGAAAGTCGATGACATCACAGACCCGGTTTAACTGGTTAAAATTAAAATAGTTTATTTAATTCCTATTGTTCAGTAAATGCAAACAATGGGTTTAACAACATTATATACAATAGAAAAAGGAGTCCACAGTTAGTCTTTATAGAAATGGAGCTTTTACTTACAAAGTCCAACAGTTTCAGTTGGCTTAAAAAGTAGTGTACTATTGCTGTATAGATTGTAAATCGAGATTATTTGAGATGAATATCAGTGTATATGCGATGGACGTTATTCATTGTGGGTTAAAAGTCTCTACTGGCTTCCTGTCGCTGTGATAGGCGTATGTTGGTTTGCTTTGCACACTATGGAAAGTTTATCAACATCCCGGTCTTACACCCACAGGATGACAGCATGATGACGCCAGGAGCTTATTATTATGAGTTTTCAGGAAACACCTGGAGGAAGGCGAGATGAGCATAACCTATGACCTGTGACCCGCTTGTGTGTTTGTTAGTGTGCGTTTCTCATGGACAGTTCATGACATCATTATTTGCTCTTGCTAGAAGTTCTGTGGACATTGTAGAGCCTCAATCCGTCCACTGAATATCATTACATACGTGAACAAATACTCCTGTACTGTGTCAGATCTCTGATGTAAAGCAGGATGGGTCTGAAATATATCAGTACTGTAATAATACATCATAACACAGGGTGTCCATAAGCGTCTTAAAGGAACACTCCACTTTTTTTATTTGGAAATAGGCTCAATTTTAAACTCCCATAGAGCTGAACAGTTGAGTTTTACCATTTTTTAATCCATTCAGCTGAACTGAAATTGTGTTATTTGGACACAATAGTGTAACATTTTTATTATCAGCCATTCTAAGTCATCGACAGCCATTCATTCATTTTCTTGTCGGCTTGGTCCCTTTATTAATTCGGGGTCTCCACTGTGGAATGAACCGCCAACTTATCCAGCATGTTTTTACGCAGAGGATGCCCTTCCAGCCGTAACCTATCTCTGGGAAAATCGAAAGCCATATACAGTTTAATATTTGAAGAGTTCATATGCAAAACCCTCTAAATCCATCAGACCTCTTTTTTTGTAATTGAGAATTTTCTACCAGCCTCCTCTGATGAAGTTTAGAAGTTTCATTTGATATATAATGATGAGGTTATAAGCTAGTAAATAAAATACTTTTTTTTTTTTTTAAATGTCACTTTAGACAATTCTTTGGTTTTTAACAAGGTACATTTTCTTTTGCATCAAAACCAGCTAAATCCACTTCTGCTTTTTTTTGCAAAAAACTCTAAATCCACCTATATTAAAACAAGACAAGTGCAATTAGCTGAAAATCACTAAAGATGCAATTAGAAATTATTTTAACAAACATAAAACACCTAAAATTAAAATATTTATAAACCTATCCAATAAGTGGTGGTTCATTCCATAATAAACCAGGGACAAAGCAGAAGGAAAATGAATGAATTAAATCTGTCAAGTGTATTAATGAATAACATTAAAACTGACTTTAATTAAATCTTAACAATCTGTCGTCATTTCTGACATTTGAGTGTTAGATTTAATGCAAGCAGAGCAATGTAAACATTGGAAACATTGTAAACTAAGCTTGGTAAATTCAATTAATGTAGTGTAAAACATCAATATCTGTGCATTGTCCAATAATAAAAAAAAGCGTGTCAGACGTATAGGTAATAAAAAGTTATATAAATATATCGGACAGGCTCATTCAGTTCATCAAACTCCATCTTTTAAAATCTGAATCAAAAGCATAATAAAACAGTCTCCTCATAAAAGCCGGCGTACCAGCATGCTGCTACATTGAAAACATGATTCGGTTCGTGCCTTCTGATTGGTTCTCGGGATATATCAGCTTTTGCTGTCAAAGGCAAGTGGCGTTTTGCAGCTTTTGCCAACAGACTGTTATTTCTGAATTCGCTGACGCTGCGATTTGGATAAGTAAAAGCAAATTTATTTGTTGATGGTGTACTGCGTGCCTTAAGCATTCACTCAATGCCATTATCTCATTTTTGGCGGACGTGACGTTTAGCGACTTTTGCATTCTGATCTCTTCATTTGTTCTATATTGTTATTCATTAATATATTCATTTTCCTTCAGCTTAGTCTCTATTTCAGAGGACGCCACAGTGGAATGAACCACCAACTATTCCAGCAAATGTTTTATGCAGCGGATGCCTTTTCGACCGCAACCCAGAAACACCCATGCACTCGCACATTCACACACACACACACACACACCTATACACTACAGCTAATTTAGTTAATCCAATTCACCTGTACCGCATGTCTTCAGACTTTGGGGGAACCGGAGCACCCGGAGGAAACCCATGTGAACATGGGGAGAACATGCAAACTCCACACAGAAATGCCAACTGGCCCAGCCTGGACTCAAACCAGCGACCTTCTTGTTGTGAGGTGACAGTGCTAACCACTGAGCCTCCGTGTCGTCGACCACAGAGTTAATTAATTAATTTAAAAAAAAAGAACATTTTAAAACTTTTTTCAAAAATTTTTTGTTTTTTATTATTTGAATAGGGTTGTGTAAGATTTTAATATCAGCCTTTCTTCATCATCAACAGTAATATACAATTTAACATTTGTAGTGTATTGTAACTGCATCCTGAAATGGTAAATTTCCTGAATCATTTAAATCAAAACATGTAATTATGCGTCACAGTGAAGGTTTTAACTGTTCAGTTCGTTTGAGCAACTTCGTTTTGCTTTTTACAGCTTAATTTCCAGGAACAAAAAACCCGCCGTGTCTGGTATGTTGTTCCAGAGCCCGTCCAAACTACAAGTGCAGCCCACAAAAATGTCCACAACAACCAGAGCCAAAGACTGCTGGAGCATCAGTTTTCCTTTTTGTTTTCTCAGATCTGGTCAAAAACGGCTTCATAAATCCTCATTTCCATTTAACTCTTTCTCTCTGTATATGAGGAGTCTCTGTTGTCCCTCGACCCACGTTAAGAGTTTTTTTTTTCACTGCCAGCATCCTCAATCCATCTTATCCCTGCCTGCCAGATTATGTCTGTGTGTCTCTTCGCATTTCCATTGACATTTTTGCACGCTGGAGTCACGGCGGACCACCCTGAGCTAATATAAACCAGGCCGGCAAGCCAAGACGCTCCACATCCTGAACACTCACTGTCTGCCCTCCGTCTCTCCTCCTGGACTTGAAGATTCACAGCATCTCGTCCTTGCCCCTAGTGTTATGTCTGGCTTTCATGAACATCTCACATTCCTGATATCCCAAGTTGCATGAATTGGAAATGAAACACTAATGCGAGGGGTTTCATTTAGTGATGCCTTGATCTTCATTTTTTATTGCTGCAATTTCATTGGTCAATTACAAAACAATACAAATAATTTAAAAATTTTTATTTTTAAATATATAAAAATATAATATAAAAGAAAATAAAATTAAAAAAGTACATGGGCAAGGTCTGTATTTGCTGTACCATTGGGCTGAGCTTTTCATAGTAATTTAAAAGATTAGTTCACTCAAAAATTAAAATTCTGTTATTTATTACTTATCTTCATGGTCGGACCAGTCCGCTGAGGCCTATATTCAACTTAAGAACACAAAGGAGGATATTTATGCTACATTATTAAATTATCCTACTTAAAACATTACTGTAGAAATAAAAAAAATATAGCAGACAGGCTAAACGACTATGCAGATTCATTACCTGCCAGTAGGTGGAGCTTATAGAACATAGAGCTTGAAATTGCGACTGTTTTGGTCGCATATGCACCCGAAGTTTTATCTATGCGACCTCAAAATATATTTGGGAGCATTTGTGCAAGTGCATAAAATTGATTTAGTGCGACCAGTTTTCACAGCAAAATGTTGAAATTAGGAGGCATTCACACATTAAGCATTTTTGCACCTAAAAATGCCAAACGCATCGATTAGGGATGGTTTAAAACAGTTGACATGTCAACTTGCTGCAGTAAACAAAACCCGCAATGCTTGCCCCGCCTTCAAGCTCCTCTTATTGGCCCACTGTACTAGAACAGAGCGTGAATGGATTGGTTAATATCAGCTGTCAATCACTCAGTTCTGATGACAAGGAGATATAGCCAAGAGAATATAAAGGTCTGGATCCAAGAGAATGAAAACAACACTAGCAGATTTAGTTTTAGAAACCACCTAAAGTTACAAATAATGGCAGATCTGATTAGTGATCATGTAATGATTGTCAATCCAGCATTTACACTTTTTTCGAAGAGTGGATAACAGACTTCCAGTGTTTAATGTCCGCTATGAAAATGACTAAAGCATTCGCTGTAAAACCGGTGGGACGGAGTTTGCAGGTAACAGTGTTTGCCACTGAATCTACACATTTTAAGCACAAGATGTTCTAACATTATTTATTCCTTCATTTAATCGTCATGATGCTGTCAGTCGTGTGACTGACACCGCGTTCACCATCGCTAAAGAGCATGCATTCACTGAGATGAAACTAATATTGCAGCTCATGAAATTACCGTTACTGCTATTAAGATGGCGTATGCAAGTTATAAGTTATATGTCAATATCAGCTGTGCAATATTAGGCAGCACCCGTGAGAAATGCACAGTTATTATTGTTAATTCAGTTCGTCTCATTCACGTCAAGCAGTGCGTGCAGGGCCGGTGAGCGCATGCAGATTTTAGTTTATTTGTTAGTTGTATATATAATAGAATCTGTTCATATGATACGTGTAGTAACGGTGTTCATTATTATTGGTGGGTGCGACTACATTTTGTCTGGTGTGACTAAATTTTTGAAGTTAGGAGCACCGGTGCTACCAAAAAAAAGGTTGATTTCAAGCCCTGGAACAGCACGAAAATAAATCACGTTTCAATGATTAGTTGTTCTCATATGGAGATAATCTTAAAATAAACTACCTGAACTTCTGGTCTAAATATTAGAATTTTTACTTTGATTCATAGATGGCTACCTTCATAAGACAATATTTAACATTTTCTTCTAATATTTTTACTCTTGAAGTAAATCTGCTGTCTGCCACATTCATCGATTCATGTTTCTGTCGGAGAGTTTGTCAAATAAAACCAAATAATCAAAACCAATTAACATATAGTGGAAAATCAACAGATGTACGTATTAAATGAAGCCCACGTTTAGTACATAACGTATAGATGTTTACTCTAGCTTTAGAAAGAGGTTTTCACTGATCAAATTAAATCATTTTTCAGACTTTTTGAAACTTTGCCTAAACATGAGCTTTAATTCTGCCCAGAAGTCTTAGTGAAGTTTAATAAACTAATTTTGAGAGGAGCACGTGATATGATTAATCTTGACTGGTCTCTCATCTGCAGTCATCAGTAAAACAATCAGATTAATCCAAGCCTACAATAAATAGCCTATTTTACCATATTTCTCTTATCTTTGTTTTTTAAAGAATTCCCCCGTCCACCCCATCTCCTCCTGTTCCTTCTTTACCAGAAGGAGCTCTCGAAAACTACCTGATCTCGGATCCCATTTCATGCTAAATGACCCGGCGGGAGCCCTGGATCTAATTATCTCCGAGCTCAGGGTTCTCTCCCAGGACAGCATGCCAAACCTGCAATTAGTATCAAGCAATATCTAAACGTGAACTGTTGAATCTGTTTTATTTAATATTGAAAACATCACAGAATCCTAGCGGCATTGAATATTTGCTAATTATGTTACATTCGGCAAAGTGAATGCAGAATATCCAGGGTTTTTCCATGGGGATCTGGCTTTTGCTTATGTCATTTCTGCTTTTAGAACAGCATCTGTTGCATCTCATTCTAGTATTAAATTATTTTGATACAGTTTGTGTGTCAAGAACCGAAAACAGTTACTATTTCCGATTAGTCGATTGGTGCATATAGTTTAAGAAAACCTCTGTAAGGAATGTGCACAGAGTTCTTGTTGGACTGGCAGTGGGAACCCAATGTATTGATGTATTGTCTGTGTGTGAAAAACATGACCTGAAAGGGTTAATTATAGCATTTCCTCCCAGTGTCATAGTCTGTGTCTGGTTGCTGGGCTTCGTGTCTGAAGTGTCTGCTCCTCATGGGCGGTGGATTAATCGGAGGCCACACGCAAAGAAAACTGCACTGAAGGGCCTTATCCTGCAAACGCCAGAGACTCCCTTCAATTTACACTTGTCTGAAGCTGAGAAACTGAGACACTCAGATACTGTGACAGATAACACTAGAACTAGGTCAAAGGACCCAGCCCCCGCCCCCAAATTAATTCTTTGTAAACGTAAATTGCCTGTTTTATTTAGAATAGTTTTGTTACAAATTTTTTAATTAAATGTACAACATCATTTAAGTATATTAAAGTATTTATTATAAATATCTAATGATCTATAATCTAATCTATGGAAACATTCCACATTTTGACATCCACTGACATTTATTAGAAAACCTAGTTATTCTGCGAATATAATTCTCTAATATCCACCTATTGAGACAAGACAAGTGCAATTAGCTGAAAATCACTAAAGATGCAATTAGAAATTATTTACCCAAACATTTAACACTTAAAATTAAAAATATATAAATCTGTCAAGTAAGTGGCGGTTCATTCCGCTGTGGCAACCCCCGATAAACCAGGGACAAAGCAGAAGGAAAATGAATGAATGAATGAAATCTGTCAAGTAAGTGCATAATCTAGAACATTAAAACTGACATTAATTAAATCTTAACAATCTGTCGTCATTTCTGATATTTGGGAAGTACAACAATGTAAACAATGCAAACATTGTAAGCTAAGCTTTGTATTCAAATAATGTAGTGTAAAAACATTGTGAAACCACAATGTCTGTGCATTGTCTAATAATATAAAAAGCTTATCAGATGCCTAGGTAATATGAAGTAATACAAATAATGTAGAGCTTTATACATTATATTTATCTTTTTAAAAATTACTTACATTAGCAAATAAAACACAAGGTAGGTCTACTGGGCAAAAAGGGGAGGTCATTCATTCATTCACTCTCACCATACTTAAGGTCTTGGTCTCTTGTTTATTCTCATAGCATCCATGTGGGAAAAAATAACGCCATCTTAACTTCGTAAAATGAAGTTTATTTATAAACTAATTTCTAGAGGAGCACGCGCTTATGATTGATAGCACCTGGCCCACATTAGCTAACGCTGATTCACCAATCAGACGACTCCTTAACCACTATAAATAACCAGACCTCAACCATCTTCGTCTTGAAGAATCCCCCCTTCCACCCCTACTCCTCCCATTTCCTAGTCAGGGCAGCACGGAGGCCTAGTGGTTAGCACCACGGTCGCACGGCAAGAATGTCACCGGCTCGGACTCTACCTGGCCAGGTCGGCGTTTCTGTGTGGAGTTCACATGTTCTCCTCGTGTTTGCGTAGGTTTTCACCGGGCTCTCCGGTTTCCTCCCACAGACCAAAAACATGTAACATAAGTAAATGGACAAATCTAAATTGACAGCATAGACACTCCATAGCATTTTATTCTACTTCCAACATTATCAAGCGGGGGAGTACTCGAGAACTACCTGAACTCGGACTTCCCTCTCGCCCTGCAACGGGGGGAGCCCCGGCCTCGAGGATCTCACAAGTTCAGGGCTCTCTCCCGGGACAGCATGCCAAACAAGCTTTATAATCAGTTATCAGCTAAGGGTGAACTCTTGTAACGCAATTTTGATTGGTTCTCGGGATGTAGCGGCTTTTGCTGTTAAAGCCAAGTGGCGCTTAGCAGGTTTTGCCAACAAACTGTTATTTCTGAATGCACTGACACTGTGATTTAGATGATTAGAAGCAAATCTATTTGTTGATGGTGTACAACGTGCCTAAAGCATTCACGAAAGCATGTAAAACTTTTAAACTTTTTTTTTTTTTTTTTGCTTTTTAAATTTGGGCCTTTTTTCCTGTTTTCTTTCTATGTCCAATTACGTTTCCTCTCCTTCCTGTTTTTAGGACATTTAAAAAAACACCTTTTTTCCATCTCCTTGATCATCTTCTCATCATTTCTCATTCGTCACATCCGTAAATGACTCGATAGTTTGCTGACACTGCAGTACCGCAGCGTGTAAGTTTTAAAGTCAGAGGGAAAAAGTCAGATTTTTCCAGCTTGTAGTTTGCCTCAGGAAGGATGCTTTGGGTCAGCGTTTGGAGACCGACTGCCGTCTACTTCCCTCGACCTCACGAGACCTGAGTCTATGGCCCCGTCCTGCCTTCATCCACTTCATAACAACACATAAGTGAAACTTTAGACAAGTAGTGGTGCTAGAGAGTTTGAGTTGTAGAGTCTAAATTTGATGTGGTCGAAGATCAGACGTAAGATCAGTGTACCAAAGTTTGCGCAATTGACAAATAAAAAAGGGCTGCCATAGACTTGATTGGACGAAGAAGAAGCCATAAGAAGAATACTAAGAACTTCAACCGATACAATAGTTGTCTACGCACCTTCAGTTTTTTTAGTTTTTTTTAAATAAAGTTTAAGCAGTTTTAGAGCAAGTGAAGCATGAGTGAATGATGAGAGAATTTCCATATTTACTTTCGGGTGAAATGTCCCTTTAATATTGATAAACAGATATAGAAATTAAAGACTTCGTAATGTGCCAAATTTCATTATGTTTACTCCATTGTGGTGCTGGTTGTATTCATATACTTTTACTCCTTACATTTTTTACTCAAAAATCTGTACTCTCTACTTCTTACATTTTTAACATCAGGCTCGTTACTTTAGTTTTCATGTGTTTGTTGGCGCGATCTATATTATTTATTGTTATTTTGAACGCCTTTTTGAGTCCATTAATCTTTTTGTCAATGTGCGCCTGCACGCTCCATTGCGCGGCTTTTTCTACTGCGCTTCGTTATTTAAGCTATTTAGTTATTTACGTATTTGTTTTGGTTGATCGGATCACAGGTAAAACAAGAGATGAATTCTTGTTCAAAACTGGCATTAAATGGGGTTAAAGTCTTTTGTCCACTTCCGACCATGGTGAACTGTACATCTCTAATCTTTCAATCTAATACCGCAGAAAAAAACCATGTGCTTATTTTGTCAACGTTTGTACAGTTAGTACTAAAGCAATCAAATACCAATTAAATATGAACACGTTATGCAATTAGGTTTATTTCCTTTGTGTTCATCGAGCTTATTATATTATATTTTTATTTCCTAGTACAGAGTTCATGCTGTTTTGTAGTTTAACATGGATACACTGTAGTCTTTGTTAGATAGATTGTTAGATGAATATTTTAGAACATCAAAGGTATTTATTCTCAGTGATTTATGTATAAATATATAATGCAAAGGATCAGGAATTTATCATATGAAAAAAGATGATGCAAAAATATATAAACAGCTTTAATAACTTATCTGTTAAATAAATATACAGAGTACTCTAAAAACAAACATAACAAAAAACAAATAATGACATCATATGGGCAGCTTTAGCGTAATGCAAACCAACATTTGTAGTCAAATACTGTACATTCAGCTTTTATATTTTAACAAAAGAAAAAAAATGTTTTGGACAAAATGAAGTGTTAAATATAAGACATTTATTAGTAGTAAATACAGTACTGTATATAGGTGGAATGATTACATTTTAGAATATTCGAATGAGTATGCCAGCTGTTAATCTTAACAGCCATAAAATTATGTTTTGTATCCAGGTAATGATACACAGGGCAACTTTTTGTGCAGTGTTTTTAGACAATATTGTAGAGTGATGTTGCTTGGCTACTTTGCTGCTGCAAATTGGTAACAAAATCTTTACAAAAAAAATGTAATGTAAGTTATTTTATGTAGATGTATACATCATGTGTGTGTAGTTACCCCCATAAAACTAAAACAGGTAGTAATTAATACTTTTTACTTCAGGACTTATTTCAGGCCATACTTGTTTACTTTTTACTTAAGTACAAAAGTGTAGTCAGTACCTCAATTTTTACCAGTCGTTTTAAACATGAGTATCTGTACTTTTACTTGTGTACTGTAGCCATCTCTGGTTGTATTATTTTTACCCCTACAGATACCAAAGAACTGAAAAATGTATACAGTATTTTCTTTTCAAGCACTTAAACACTTATTTGATTTGTATCGAGTAAATCCACACTGAAAAAATGCTGGGTTCCACACAATTCCTTCATGTTGTCCCTACACAAATCGATTACATTAGCATAATTGTTTAAACAAATTTAAGTGGATTGAACTTAAAACAGTTAAGTTCTTCCAAACAAATTTAAGAATTGTGTTGTTTCAGCTCGATAAGTCAATAAAGTAGTCTGAACAAGCAGCAAAAATCGTTTTCTGAGTGCATGTGACGCGTTCCCTTTCTGTTCAAAGTCTCTGCTGAAGTGTTATTTAAGCATCTTCTCTGTTTGTTCTCCAGTCAGAATGAGGGATGGTCAGACCAGTTGCTCTCCATCCAGAGGTCAGAGATCAGGCTGGAGTCACAGGGTCATGCTGGTGTACGACTTTTGGCTGCTTCAAAGCCTAGCGGTGGCCTGTTCTTATTGGCTGTTTCAGTGCATTGCTTGCATAGCATCTATTGCTTCAAACTGTGTTGACAGGGAAATAGCTGAAATAGATTCAGTTCAACTCATCTTTATTTGAATAGCGCTTATACTATGTAGATTGTGTCAAAGCAGCTTAACATAGATTACAGTGAATTGAAACAGTGTCATTTCAGTTTTCAGAGTTTAAGCTCAGTTTTAGTTCAGTGTGGTTTATTGTTCACTGCTGAGAGTCCAAACACTGAAGAGCAAATCCATGGATGCGCAGCTCTATAAGTCTCGAACCATGCAAGACAGTGGCATGGAATAAACTTCACCGAAATAGAGCAGTGGGTTATTTTATGCAGACATATTGGGGTGAGAAGTGTTTATTTCAGTCTCGGTTTAAAGTCTGTGTGAGTAGGAAGTTGCTGAGGCTTTTATTTCAGTATGTTGATGTACTTCCAACTGAAATGGAATATTGAGTAGTGGGCGGGGCTTTCATTTTGTGCCTCATTGCCTTGTAGCAAACTAATGGTAAGTGGGGCGTGGCTAAGAATATTGTGGCTGAAGTCGTCAAACTGACATCATCAGAGAAGATCCACCTCTCCAAACGCAAAGCAAATGGTCAGACTTTGATTGAAGATTACCAAAACAAACGGTTTTCTTTTTTCAGTGGATGAACTTGCATGGATTATTTGTTCATCTAAAGCAGGGGTGGCCAACTCTGTTCCTGGAGAGCCACCTTCCTGCAGATTTCAGTTGCTACCCATATCAAACACACCTGAACCAATTAATTAGGACCTGAACACCACGTGATAATTACAGGCAGGTGTGTTTGATATGGGTAGCAACTGAAATCTGCAGGAAGGTGGTTCTCCAGGAACAGGGTTGGCCACCTCTGATCTAAAGAATAACAATGTTGCTGTGAGATGCAAAATAAAGAATTCTGGATCTGGGGGAAACTCAATCCAGCCTCTCTCCAATCCCCGGGGCTCTGCGCTGGTTGTGGAAATGCAAAATTAACAAACGATTGCCTAAAATTGCCATTTTTTGATACAAATTTGGATATGTGGTTTGACCGGCGAACTAAAAGCCACAAAAATGTAAAAAAAAAAAAATAATAACAATTCTGATTTAATTCTTGCAATTACAAGTTTGCATCTTTTAATTCTGGGTTTATTCATTCATTCATTAATTTTCTTGTCGGCTTAGTCCATTTATTAATCCGGAGTCACCACAGCGGAATGAACCACCAACTTATCCAGCACGTTTTTACGCAGCGGATGCCCTTTCAGCCGCAACCCATATCTAGCAAAACATCCACACACACACACACACACTATGGACAATTTAGCCTACCCAATTCACCTGTACCGCATGTCTTTGGACTGTGGGGGAAACCGGAGCACCCGGAGGAAACCCACGGCAACGCAGGAAGAACATGCAAACTCCTCACAGAAATGCCAACTGAGCCGAGGCTCGAACCAGCGACCTTCTTGCTGTGAGGTGACAGCACTACCTACTGCGCTACTAAGTCGCCAATTCTGGGTTTACATCACATTCATTTTTTACTTTTTGTTTTTTGTTCTTTTTTTCCAAACTTTGTAGTGTGGCTTTATTTTTTCTTAAATGCAAATTTATCTTGTAATTATAGCTTAATTTATATATTTTTTTCTCTGTGAAATATAAAATATAAGTGAAGTTTATTTATAAACTAATTTCAAGAGGAGCATGTGCTTATGATTGACCACAGCTGGTCCCGCACTAGCAACGCATGATTCACCAATCGGACGATTCCTAACTCACTATAAATAACCAGAGTTTCTTACCTCAGTTATCTTCGTCCTATAGAATCCCTCCTTCCACCCCTACACCTCCCCCTTTCCTGGACAGGGCGGCACGGTGGCCCAGTGGTTAGCACTGTTGCCTCACAGCAAGAACATCACTAGTCCAAGTCTCTAACAGACCAGTCAGCGTTTCTGTGTGGAGTTTTCGTGTTCTCCCCATGCTCGCGTGGGTTCCCCCCATGTTCTCGAGTTTCCTCCCACAGTCAAAAGACTGAGAAAAAGAGGATATGGATGAACTGACTAAACCAAATTGGCAACATTGATGAGCTCTTATTGGCCGATCACACTGAACACACTTTTTGCATTGAGAGGTGCCTTTTTTGAATGATATAGTGACGGCTGCAAGCGTTTTGCTCGCTGCTAAGGCGCCCTGCGCACCTCGTATTTTAGCCGCCTGCTGCGCTTCATGCTTTTGCCCTTGTGTGCTGCGTGCTCTCAGTTGAAAAAAGTCAACTCTAAGCGGAAAAAGCACCTTACGTTACTCTCGTCTTTTTCACTCTTCAAGCAAATGAAAGCAGAGGAGGGTTTCTATTGAGGTGACAGCAATGTTTGTGTTGTCAAGACGACTACGGAGACTCTTGAAGATGGAGGACAGACTTGCGGTTGTAGTTTTGAGTTATCCGGAGCTGTCTGACTTCACAAATGTTGAATATCGCAATATTATTAAATGTTAAAATTATACTAATCAACAGCAACACTCTCGCACAGTACCCAGCTGATTTGGTCGTTGCCTAGCGACATAAAAAAAAGAACACAGCGCTTCTTTTTTTTCTCGTCAACAAAAAAAAAAAGGCAGTGCAGTGCACCTTGCGTTTTTGAAACGTAAATGCGCGTTAAGTGTGGTCCACCCCTTAATCAGCCATCCCTAATTATCTTCAACCATCAACAAGTAGGGGAGTTCTCGAGACCTACCTGAGCTCAAACTCCCTTCTCGCCCTACAAACAAGAGAGCCCTGGGCTCGAGGATCTTATAAGCTCTGGGCTCTCTCCGGGACATACATGCTTTTTTACGAATCATCAGCTAAGTGTGAACTCTTGAAACTTAAAATAATTTTTGATTCCCCTTGCAGTTTAGAGTGTACGTTTTTTTTCTCAATAGGAAATGTCTCTAGCAATTCTGGCTTAATTTATTTGTAATTTTTTTTTTCATAAGAAATGTGAAAAATAAACTTAAGATGCAAATTTCAATGCAGCTTTTTTGTTGTTGTTGAAAACTCCATCTCATTTTTGTGAGTGCTTTATCTGTGAATGCAGATGCATCAGGAAGGAAGTGACCCCAAGCTCCTGCTGTAGGGATTCACTCTTTTGTGTCCTTTCTCATTTCCTCTGATCATATCAAGACAAAATCAGGATATAATGAAGTTTTAGATGAACGAATGTGTCAGTTGAGCATTTGAGCTAACACTTTAAAAAAACATGCACACATAGACCACCTCTCTGTGTTTCCAGTCCCAGTGTGGTCTGTGCGAAAGGAAGTGACCCCGAGTTTTGACATGTGGGTGGTTGAGCATTCCTTCAGCGGCTGTAAAGATATAACATACTGTGAGCGCGAGCTGTGTGGGGTTTTCGGATCTTTGTTTGTCCCTGTCGACTTCAGCTGACATGTAAAGCGAAATCATGTTATTTTTTATTAGACTTCTCTTTGAAGAAAAAAACACTTGCTCTTTTCTATGATTACATAAAACCTGTCAACCCCTCCACTCATTTCACAATGTGTGTTATAATATATAAATAAGGTGTATGTTAAATCTTATTTTTACATGCATAAAAATATATAAAAAATATGTATAAAAAAAAAATATATATATAAAAATATATAAATAAAAAAATATATATAAATAATAATATAATATGTATGTAAAAACATATACAGTTGAAGACAACATTAGCCCTCTTGTGAAATTAGAATTATTTTTTTAATATTTCCCAAGTGCTGTTTAATGAAGAGAAAATGTCTTTACATTTGTAAAAACTGATTTCTTTTGTCTTTGCCATGATACCAGTACATCTTTTTACTAGTTATTTGGCAAGTTATTAGTATTTAGCTTTAGGTGTAATTTAATGGAAAGGAAAAGGACATTCAAATAAAAACAGGAAAATATAATAGGAAATACTGTGAAAAAATTATGTGGAATTTTTTTTTAAATAATTTACATTTCTCAGGAGTTTTTCAAGTCTGTAATAAATTGAAAGCAAAGTCTATTTTTATTTGTCACTATTTTGTTGACAATTACATTTTCTTTTAATTAAGAATAGTTCATTCATTTTCCTTCGGCTTAGTCCCTTGTTTATCAGGGGTCACCACAGTGGAATGAACTGCCCCTTATTTCGGCATATGTCTTAGGCAGCAGATGCCCTTAATAGCCGTAACCTATTAATGAGAAACACTACAGCCAATTTAATTTATTTAATTCAACTACTGCGCATGTCTTTTAATTCCTTCATTTATTCATTCATTCATTTATTCCATTCATTCATTCAGATCATTTGTTCGTTCATTTATCATTAATTCCATTCATTCATTCATTTATTCATACATTTATTCATTCATTCATTCTATCATTCCGTTCATTCATTATGTTCATTCATTCTGTTTATTCATTCATTCATTCATTCTTTCATTCTGTTCATTTCGTTCATTTTGTTTATCAATTTCGATCATTCCATTTATTCATTCATTTATTAATTTATTCATTTATTCATTCATTCATTTTGTTCATGCATTAATTCTGTTCATTCATTCATACACTTATTTGTTTATTCCATTCATTCATTCATTCATTCATTCATTTATTCATTCATTCATTTATTCATTCATTCTTCTTCTTCTTTGGCCTTAGTCCCGTATGGTTGCGGAGTCGGCTCTTTTGGAACAAGTCCTCCATTTAGACTTTTCCATATGATAATGACTTTTTTACACATTCCGGCCGGCCTGTCATCTGAGCCTGTCAACCTCATACACTCATACACTACGGACAATTTAGCCTACCCAATTTACCTGCAGCATGTCTTTGGACTTTGGGGGAAACCGGAGCACCCGAAGGAAACCCACGCGAACACAGGGAGAACATGCAAACTCCTCACAGAAATGCCAACTGAGCCGAGGTTCGAACCAGCGACCTTCTTGCTGTGAGGCGACAGCACTACCTACTGCGGCACTGCATTGCCTTATCGCCTCCGCCTTTCCGTATATTCATTCTGTTCATTCATTTCATTCATTTATTCTGTTTATTCATTCATTCATTTATTTTGTTCAATCATTCATTCATTCATTCTGTTAATTCATTTCGCTTATTCTGTTCATTCATTCATTTATCCCGTTTATTCATTCTGTTCATTCATTTATTCTGTTCATTCATTCATTTATTCATACTGTTCGTTCGTTCGTTCGTTCGTTGGTTCATTCATTCATTCATTCATTCATTCATTCATTCATTCATTTTTTCACAAAAGCTACTCTTATATTTTAATTTCTATTATATTTTATTTTGTATGACAAAACAAATTAATTATTGAGAGAGGTAAACCGTAATATATTGTATATTGTTAATCCCATGCCCTAACCCCTTGTTCATTAACTCAATAAACAAAACAAGAAAAGTAAATGTATAAATACAAAAATAAATGAAGTCCATTAGATACAGAAGTACATCAGAGAATAACTGGATACAGATGGGGAAAAAATTGTAAAAAAAAAAAAAAAAACCTAAGAAAATGACAAAAGTTACAGGGTGCCTGCACTATGTTTAATAGGCAGACCTTGGATATAGTCAAGAAAGGGATACCAAAGGAAAGCTGGAGAGTAAGCATCTTAGCTTTTCAGGTCTGATTCAGTAAAAATATCCTGTGTTATACAGTAAAAATTATTCTAGCGTCTTATATTTGCAAGCAGTTTCTCTTACAGGGTGTGTTGAATGATTTAATGAATGATGTTTGGGTTTGTGTCAGGAGTGTTGTGTGTCAACGGATCTCCCTCCGCCCTGAGCTGTCAGATTGTTGAACCCTGGTGTGAAGTGTGTCTTGCCGGACATCCACAATAGTGAAAACTCCCACACTGCACTTCTCTCACCTCTTTGTATTGAGCACATTAACACCTCTGCACGTCTGGGGTGGTTTTTTGGTGACATCGCCTCATATTTTTGTCTAGAAAACATCCGACTAAGCCGAGGACCGCCATGCTTTTCTCACACATGTTCCTCACAGAGCAGCGATTAGGGAATTGTTTGCACGCACAAGCCAGCTGGGTTCACTTTCACCCTGCCAGAACAGCTCTAAACACTGATAACTCACTGCAGATCTGGCCGTGGTGGCTCAGCAGTGTCTGGACTAGGGCGTGCATGAATGATGAAGATTCTAATATTCAACTTGCAATAATTAGTCTAAAAATAAAAAACCTTCGGATTTTGCCAAATCGCTTTGGGTGCTGATTCCATGATTCCATGATAAATACTGAGAATGCAAAGTAAAACTAGCAGTTATAGCTATATTCAACAACAAAAAAAAATTAATAGCAACAATAGCACTAATTTATTATTATTTGTAATCATTATAATTGATTTATTTTGTCTTTGCCATGATGACATGGCAAAGATGCCATATATGATGCCATATTATGATGCCATATTTTTACTAGTTATTTTGCAAGATATTAGTATTTAGCTTAAAGTGCAATTTAAACAAAGGAAAGGGAAATAAAAAATAAAGGAAGGCATAATAATTTAGGAAATACTGTAAAAAAGTGCTGTAATTTTATTTTAAATAATTAAATTGTCACAGGAGGGCTAATTATTTTGTTGTTATTGTTTTCTGTAAAAAAATAAAGAAAAGTCTATTTATGACCAATAAAATTGGTAAAATATTTATATTTTTGTGACTATTTTGTTGACAATTACATTTTCTTTTAATTAGTTTTAATTTAACTAGACTAGGGTGTGCATGAATGATGAATATTCAAATATTCAATTTGCAATAATAAGTCCAAAAATAAAAACCTTCATATTTCAGAAGTCTCTTTAATGGCTGTAAATGGAGTGATTCCATGATAAATGCTGATAATACAAACTAAAACTAGCAATTATAACTATATATTTTTTTTAAAAATGGCAAGAATAGCAGTTATGGGTTAGTTCACCCAAAAATAGAAATACTATTATTAGTTACTCACCCTCTTCTCGTTCCAATCACCATGAGAGCTTTGTTCATAGATATTTTAGATGAAATCCTGGAGCTCTCTCATCTTCCATAGACAGCAATGATCACAACAATTGTCAAAATATTCAGTTTGACTTCAGTGGTTCAACTTTAATCATATGAAGCTCCAAGAACATTTTTGTGCACCAAAAAATCTGTAAATTACTTTGTTCACTTATGCCTTACACATCAGATTAGATTGCTGTACCATTGCCCTTAGTAAATCTCTTTTACATATCTTTGGCTCTAACTGGAGTGATTCTAAGTTAAATACTGAGAATGCAAACGAATAGCTATAACTGCTAGTTTATTTAAAATAATAATGAATAGCACTTAAATGGTTAGTTCACCCAAAAATAAAAATTTTATTAGTAATTACTCACCCTTATGTTGTTACAATCACCACAAGACCTTCGTTCAACTTCAGAACACAAATGAAGATATTTTAGATGAAATCCTGGAGCTCTCTCATCCATAGACAGCAATGATCACAAGAAACTAAAAGAAAAACAATTACTTTGTTCGCTTATGCATTACACGTCAGATTAGGTTGCTTTACTATTGTCATTAGTGAATCTCTTTTAAATATTTTTGGATGTAAATGGAGTGATACAATGATAATAACTGAGAATGCAAACTAAAACTAGCAGGTATAACTAAATAAAAAAAAATGCATGGCAAGAATAGCATTTAAAGGATAAGTTCACCCAAAAATGAAAACTGACATATACTGTTGTTTATGTTTTACCCTTTTGTCGTTTCAATCACCATGAAACCTTCGTTCAACTTCAGAACACAAATGAAGACATTTTAGATGAAATCCTGGAGCTCTCTCATCCTCCATAGACAGCAATGGTAGTAAGAAAAGGAACCAAAAACATTGTGAAAATATTACAGATGACTTCATTGGTTCAACTGTAATCATACGTAGCTCCAAGAACAATTTTGTGCACCAAAAAAAACAAAAAAACTTTACATTATTTTGTTCACTTATGCTTTACACATCAGATTAGATTGCTGTAATATAGCCTTTTAGTAAATCTCTTTTACATACCTTTGGCCATAAATGGAGTGATTCCATGATAAATACTGAGAATGCAAACTAAGACTAGCAGTTATAAGAATATTCAACAAAAAACTCAATGGCAAGAATAGCACTTAAAGGGTTAGTTCACCCAAAAATGAAAATACTGTTGTTTATTTCTCACCCTCTTGTCATTTCAATAACCATGAGACCTACATTCATCTTCAGAACACAAATGAAGATATTTTAAATGAAATCCTGGAGCTCTCTCATCCTCCTAAGACAGCAATGA
Source organism: Danio rerio (assembly GCF_052040795.2). Taxonomy (NCBI): domain Eukaryota; kingdom Metazoa; phylum Chordata; class Actinopteri; order Cypriniformes; family Danionidae; genus Danio; species Danio rerio. Next base: position 40,248,140 of record NC_141043.1, on the reverse strand, counting down.
TCACAAGAATAGGAACCAAAAACAATGTCAGAATATTCTGTGTGACTTCAGTGGTTCAACTTTAATCATATGAAGCTCCAAAAACAATTTTGTGCACCAAAAAAAAAAAGTTAAATTACTTTGCTCGCTTATGCATGTCAAATTAGGTTGCTTTACTATTGCTCTTAGTGAACAAGCTCCCTGAAAGGTTGTATCAGACAAAATTTTAGTACACCTATATACAGTCTTAGTGCATGATTCAACTACAGAAGATTACAGACTACTACAGAGGACTCTTTTTTTAATATTTTGGAGCGAGATGCTATCGGTCAAATCTGATTCAATTTATTATGCTAAGTTGAGCTAAAATTCCTTTCGCCAGACCTGGAAGGATTTAAATCTGGTGCTGTTTAGCTCTAGGGAAGTTGTAAAATGAGCCTATTTGCAAAAAAAAAGAAAAAAAAGTGGCGTGTTCCTTTAATTATTAATATGCCATAATTCCAAAAATTGGCCACCCATAGTTTGTATGAGGAAGGGTCCGGGTGGACTGCTCTCCTTTCCTCTCTTTTGCTCATGACACATTTTTTGATGCTTGACTGCACACTGACCTTTTCCAAAATCAACACACTTCTGCCCAGAGATATCTGAGAGCTGACGTCTCTCTCTGCCCCGTCTGTTTTCGGCTCGTCCTCCTCACGCCACACACACCCATAACGCTCGCTTGGGTTAAATCCGTCTGTGGCTTTATGGAGAAGTCCCACTCTCACAAGAGACTAAAACCAGACGTGAAAAACAAAACAAACACAGACGCTGCAAGTACTGCAGCTTTAGGGCAGAGGAGTAGCATCGCTGATAGATGTTTAGGGGGGTAATGTACTATCATTAGCACAAAAATAAACGTAGCTATCTGTGGAGGATGCATTTATGATCATAAGAGGAGTTATTATGCATTTTTTTTTATTTAATACAATTATCATCATTGCCATGCTATTATTTTCATCAATTTATGCATCATTGTAAGATATGATACGTTTTAAATAAGTGATCAAGTACAGCTAAACTCACCAAGGAGGAAATGTTCCTGTATTAGCATCTGTGTTGATTTTGAAATAACATTCCAATCAGCCAATCAGAATTAAGGGATACATTTACCATCACTTCTACATGATTGTTATTATATAACCATTATTGGTTTCTGATTTTGGGAATAATGTACAGTTATGTTTGGGTTTGGGGCAGGGAATAGGTATGGATTGCATTTTTTAACAAAAATGATGTTCCAGGACCAACATGGATATTAATCCAGGATTGCATCTTGGCAAAATCATGACGTTCGAATGTGGGCAAGCAAAAATATTCAAAACTGATTCTGATGTTCAATTAATTGATTAGTTTTAAAAAAACATTATTTTATTGCACTCCATGTCACAATCAACCAACACGCTTAAACACGCAGATTTGCCATAGAACAAATCCAAATTTAAATGGACTGCAGATCCAGTCATGCACCACTCACACGCACCTGTTTCACATTTCACTGATTGCACACATTCACAACCGGAGAATTGTCAATGACTGTTTACATGGACTTTAAAAACAGCATACACACACACACACACACACACACACACACACATCAGTGCTGAGTCTTGTTTAACTGTTTTGTGAACATTACAACGCATTTCCCTTGCCTTGTCTTACCGGTTTTGAGCCTCGCTTTGTTTTGTTTGTTTTACTGTTTATTCCTGTCTGCTGCCTGCCTTCTGAACACACACCTATTATTTGTTTTACGACTCTGGATTATCTGCATATTCCCGTTTGTCCCTGTGTTGGCTGTTACCTGCCTGCCCATTCTGTTTAATAAACCTGCGTTTTGATCCGCACTCCGTTGTCCAGCGTCCCATCACATTACAACTCCACAACCAAATATTTTCAGGATTTTAAAGGATTTTTCTAATATTTGATGAATTCAATTGTTGTTAAAATTAATTGTGATGCATTTTCTACAATTTTTATAATTAATGTTATATTATTTTTTCTATTATTGTTGTTTTATTAATGTTTTTCTGTATAGTCTGTAAGCCATTTTAGCCTTTTTTGATCATTAGCCATCAAGTTGGCAAATTTGTTTTTCAAAATCTTTAAAGTGATCAGTAAAGTATTTACTCAATTAATTTTGAGTTTGCATGTTCTCCCCGGCTTGGGGGGGGGGGTTTCTCTGGGTGCTCCGGTTTTTTCCCACAGTCCAAAGACAAGCGCTAGAGGTGAATTGAATAAACTAAATTGGCTGTAGAGTATAAGTGTGTGTGTGAGAATGAAAGAGTGAATGGGTGTTTCCCAGTACTGGGTTGCAGCTGGAAGGGCATTCACTGTGGAAAACATACAGTATGCAAGAATGGTTGGCTGTTTAGTCCCTTGTTTATTTATTCTAATAAACAAGGGACTAAACTAATGGAAAATGAATAAATGAATGAATAATGTTATATTACTTTTTCTGTTATTGTTGTTTTATTAATGTCTTTCTCTATAGTCTGTAAGCCATTTGTGCTCTTTTTGACCATTAGCCATCAAGTTGGTGAATTTGTGAACAGTAACGTATTAAAAATGTAATTAAACATGTGTTTTCGCCATACTGCTCAAACAAGACCATCAGTTTCTTTTCTCCTGTGCCATTTTTTGCATTACAGTTTTAAGTAACAGTACAATAATCATTGTAATAAATGCACTTTATAATATTGTAATGCTTATTCAAAATGCATTTGGGTTAATATTGCAACATTAATGACAAATTAACCTGAATTATAATCAAAATATTTTGCACTTTGGCTATGCTGTTGTTTTGAATTAGTGTTTTTGGACATAAAGCCGTAGGCTGCAGGAGAATTAGGGCTTTTACTGAATATAAAAGGTCCAGACGGGGCACTAAGAGGCGTACAGTCTAAGAATAGACACACACACTCAAACACACACGCACACATGCGCACACACACACACACACACACACACACACACACACACACACACACACACACACACACACACACACACACACAAACACACACATTTATTGCTATCTTTATGGGGACTTCCCATAGATGTGATGATTTTTATTAGGACTGCACGATATTAGAAAAATCTAATACTGCAATATTTTATTTTTCTGTGATATATATTGTGACATGAATACAGTTTCACAAGATCGTTTAAATAGCTCTATTTGACAGTTTTTTGAGGAGTTTAACATTATTCAGGAACAAAAACTGAATAATCACAAAGCAAAACATGCTTTTCTTTGTCTCATTTTTTGTTTAAATATCTAAATATTCTTCGATCAAATAAAAATGTTCTTTTGTTTTCATTTTTAAAAGAATTAAGACATAATAAAGTGAGTTTTTCCTTTAACAAGCCAAATGATCTGCTGATGAGGTCAGTAAAATGACCTTGTTTTTGTTTTGAAATGTAGAGATTTGAACGAGAAGCAAGACACAATTATTTAGTTTTTGCATAAATCTCATTAATTCTATATAAATAATTAAATGCACATTCAAATATCATACTTTTACATGTCCAAATGCTCTACAATTGAAATAAAATGCTCATTAACAGGCCTTAAAAACATGCAGATTATAAACCTTTACTTCATTATGGTTAATCTTAGCAGTGGCTCACACAAATCATATGTTCTGTAGCTCCTGGCTCGCATTGCGATATCAATGCTGAAACAATATAATCTGCAGCCCTCATTTTTATACTGTACAGTCTATTTTATAATCTACAGACTGTATATTCTATACCCATAGTACTAAACCTAAATACCACATTTACTTAGCATTACTGATGTAAATGTATGAACAAACTAAACTCTAGTACTAAATTACAATTTTAAAATACTTAATTTTTCTGATTCATGAGCCGTGGGGGACCAAACAAATGATCACAATTTGCTTTACTTGATTGCTATACTTGTGGGGACATTTGTTCCCCAAGACATAAGAATACAAGGTACATACAGACTTCTCTTTGAATGACTCATTTAAACATGGTTTCAAAAGCTCCACTAGAGCACTCAGAGCAATCAATCAATCAATACTCAGCCCAGTGATGTCATTTCAACCATCATCATCATCATGACCTCATTTGGATGGAGACCCTGTTAGCGAATCGTTTTTTCTAAGGCATCTCAGTATGTGCAGTGAATATCAGTGTTGCTGTATAACAGTGAAAATATCACTAGAAAGCACACTCAAAACTATTAATTGGTGTAGCCTAATGTACAGTAATTATGACACACATTTACAATGCATGCCAAGGCAAATTAAACCCACGGTAAATTTATTTTGCGCTGATCAAATCACTTTCGGTTGAATTATCTTTTGCACTGAACAAAATCCCACCTTCGGGCTTGAAACTTCAAATTAAAAGCTTTTATCTAATAAAAATGGCAAGCAGAATAAGATCAGTGCTCTACTTATAAACGTTTCAAAATCCACCCTGTTCACAGACGTTCCTCTTTTAATTAGCAGAAGGACACTCGATAGCGGCATATGTGGTGTTTCTTTCATTGTCCCTTGTGTCCCTCTCAGCCGGTCCCTTCTGGCAAATACGTCAAGGTCAATAATGTGCTTCCCTCATGCACAAGCGCACACCCGCCGTCGGTATGGCTGGCAAATATAGACGTTTCATAAAATTCGTAACATATTGTTCAATGGCTTGATTGCTGGGTAGTACTTGTCTTTTAAAAGGCAGATGTTGTCTTTGTCTGGGCATTGTTCTGGATTGAGTCTCGTTATAAACAAGCTCTGTTCTGCTTGTCTCTGGATGTCTGGAGGGTTTTGTGGGTGTAAACGGAGCCCGGCCCTGCTGGAGGATGTGATGTCAATGAGTCACCGAGCCAGAAGCAAACATATCCTGCTGGTTCAGCATCTCATCATGTGTTAGACTGAACTCTCTTCACTGGCGAACGTTACTATATACTCTACATCAGGGGTCTCAAACTCAATTTACCTGGGGGCCGCAGGAGGCAAAGTCTGGGTGAGGCTGGGCCGCATAAGGGATTTCACAAAAAAAAGTCCTCAAATGCCATTATTAACAGTTTTAATTATTTCTTCTGAACATGAAGTGTCCTGAACGTTAATAGAACATTGAGTGAAGATTATAAACAGTTCTTCTGAACATGGCATCTTTTGCCTACTCCTTACTGCCAGAGACTTGACAGCGCTTCTTCTCACAAATCTGAACCACATTTGGCTTTAGAGCGGAAGCAGTTGAGACCCTCAGTATGGCTTGAAGATGATCATTATGAAGTCTAGACCTGTACTTTGACTTATTGAAGTTCAAGGTGGAGAATAACTTCTCACACAAATATGTGCACCCAAAAAGACCTAGTCCTAGGGAAAAAAGTGGGGGAACTCACTCAAAACTTCCATTCCCTCACCTAAAAAAAAGGCGTATATATGTATAAATAAAACACCCCCACCCCACTCCAGTCACATCAGTCTGTACCAGTCTGTATCTACCTATAATATATATAATGCAGGATGTAGCTGAGTGGCAGGCAGGGGCGGGAACAGCTTACCTTGGTTCTTCCCGCCCGTCACAGCGTCTAACAAAGGGGCGGGGTGCGTGGTGACGTCACCGGCATCCCCGCTCCTTTGTTTACACGGCGGGCGGGGAATGCCAGTGACCGCTGTGTACGGATAGAATCAGCGGAGCTGGAAGCGCTCTCTCTCCCCGCTCCGCTGATTCTGTCAGTGTACAGCGGTCGGCGCGGGCCACAAAATATTGCACTGAGGGCCGCAAATGGCCCGCGGGCCGCGAGTTTGAGACCCCTGCTCTACATCGTCAGTCTCAAACTGGATTCCTGGAGTTTTGCTCCAATCCTAATGAAACACAGCTGATCCAAAGAATTAAGTTATTTAAAAGAATCCCGAACAGCTTGATCAGTTAGATCAGCTGTGATGGAGCAAAACTGTGCAGAGCTGCGGCCCTCCAGGAATTGAGTTTGTCACCCATGCTCTACATATATACTGTAAGCTTAATTATACATTGACGACAGCTATTTTGATCCTGTGTGACCTGTAAGAGGTGGCTGATGAATTTACAAATTCGACAAAGATACATAAATTATATTAGGCTGTTTTGTTTGTGGCTACTTCACTCTTAAAAATGAGATTGCAACTGGACAGTTTGTAGTGATGTCATAAATGATTCATTCATTTATAGGTTTTTATAGTCCTTGTTTATTTTGCTAGCACACATAGTTTTTTTAAGTGAACAATTAATCTACTACTAAAACAAAACTGTTTTGATAATCTTTAGTCAAAGTCTGACCATTTGCTTCCGCATTTGAAGTGGTGGATCTTCTCTGATGTCAGTTTGACGGCTTCAACCACAATATTCTTAGCCACGCCCCTCTTACTGTTAGTCTGCTATGAGGGAATGATGCGCAAAAGCCCCGCCCTCTCCTCAATATTTAGTTTCTGCCGGAAGTACATCTACATACTGAATTAAAAGTCTCAGAATCTTCTAGTTCACTAGCTTGCATAGTTCGGGCTTGTAGTGCTGCGCATCGATGGATTACCATCAGTGTTTAGACTATCAGCAGTGAATATTAAAACACACTGAACTGAACAGAGCTAATCTAAACTGAACTGAACTTAAACTCTGAAAACTGGACTGACACTGTTTCAATTCACTATAATCTTCTATGAAGCTGCTTTGACACAATGTACACTGTAAAAGCGCTATACAATTAAAGATTAATTGAATTGAATTGAAAGTGCATGGTTTCTGAAAGAACCATTGTATTTATTGTGAAGAATACTTTTAATGTCCTAAGAATTTTTCTTCATAGATGCCAAGAAACTTTTTTTTTTTACACCAAAAATATCAAGACCGTAGCTTGATCTAATGACTTTTTGTTCTTTTAAATCTATCAGGTAAGCTGTCACAGCGTCAGTACACTGCTTTAATCTTTCGCTTTCATGCTTGTACTTAGTAATTTTAAGATACTGTTCGGTGGTTCCTGTTAATTGTCCACCCTTTTTACCAACCAAGTTTGTTGACGCCATTGTAACAGCACAGATCACTCTGCCTATTCATGCCAGAGTCCCATGGAAAAAGTGATTGACAGGTATTAATTTGTGTGTAACTTATCTTTATTTATGATTTGATTGTGGTTAAAACAAAGACCATGCGGGTCTGGTAGTTAAAACAGTAGGCAACAAATAATTAATTCGTTATGAATTAATTAATCATTCATAAATAATAGATTCACCGCCGCCTGCGATGACGATGCCATCATCGATCGCGATGTTTCACATTAGACATCATAAGATGCCAAATTGGCCGACATCTTCCAACCCTATTTGACACAGACTGCAGCGAGAACATCTTGCAAATATCTGATAGGGACTATATTGTTTGTGACATCATAAGCTCTGAAATCTACATAAATCCCGCCTCTGAATTTGATGTTTCCTTTAACGTGCACTAGGTGGTCAGCAAATCAGAAATCTGGGCCAACTGACCAATCTAAGCCAATTTAATATTTGTAAGGGAGGGGCTTTATAGAACCAGTGAGTCAACAGATTGTTTGTAGGAGAATAGAAAATGTGGTTTAGAATATATGTAAAATTTTTTAATATTTTTTAAACAGTGCACTACAAACACAATCAAGCCCAAATAGCTGTCTGGCCTCGCCTTTAAAGTCAGCATTAACCAGAAGTTGCTGAGACTTTTATTTCAGTATAGTTGATACTTCAGACTGAAACAGAATATTGAGTAGGGGGTGGGGCTTTCTTTTTGCACATCGTTCTCTTGTAGCAAAACTAACAGTAAGAGGCCAGTGGTTTATAGAAATAAAAATGCTAGGCTTCAATTCGACATTTCAACCATTTCCGATTAAGTTTGACTGAGTCTTTCCGTATGTGTAACAACAAAAACTGTGTCAGATTTTTGTTATTACATAAAGAAGTGTTGTCTGTTATTAGATTTAGATAGCTTTCCTGTAATGCTCTTAATTAATTTATTTATTTTCACATGTTTCTATGCAATTGTAATTTACTTACCGCTGTCTTTGTTTGTTTGTTTTCTTATTTTTCTCTTTGTAACAATGCAGTTAATATAATTTGTATTTTCCTTCTTGTATATTAATTTCCTCACTGTATTTGCATAATTCATTCAAGAATAAAAAAGAGGGGCGTGGTTAAGAATATTGTAGCTGAAGTCGTCAAACTGTCATTATCAAAGAAGAACCGTCACTTCAAATGCGTAAGCAAGAGGTCAGACTTTGATTGAAGACTACCAAAACTCTTTCGTTTATTGGATTAACTTCCATTTGTTCACCTTAAGAATAACAAAGTGTGCTAGCAAAATAAACATTGTAACTTTAAATTTTAAAAGGAATTTAATAGTGTGTTTCGTTTTCCAGACTCTTTTAAAATTGCTAATATGAGCAGGATTGTCGAATATTAGACAGTGAAGTCCGCCTTTTCATTGGCAAGATCAAGTGAAAGTCAGACATGGGCAGGGTTTTGCAATTGTGGGACTGGCCCCCGAAGCGGTTGCCATGGTAACCGGCCCGCGGGCAGCGTGTGCATCCATCCTGGGAGTGCCATGTGCACTGAGCTGGCATTGTGGAGGAGGAGAGGGAGAGCAGCTGCTGTCCTCCACCCGCCCGCCAAACACAGCAGCCGCTCAGACAGATGCAGAGATGCTGGACCATCAGCTTTCCATCCGTTTCAACATTCTCGCAAACAAAGAACAAAGTCAATCAATTAATAGATGCAAATTAGGTGCATTTCCATCAAGTGGTTTGGTTTTTTCATAACCTATCAAAGGGATAGTTCACTCAAAAAATGAAAATGTCCTGTTCATTTAATCACCCACAGGTCGTCCAAGATGTAGGTGACTTTAAATCTTCAGTAGAGTTAATCAAACAAGATTTTGAGCTGAATCTGTGGTCCTTTTCGATTTATATATTGACACTGAATGATGATTGGTGTTTTACATTCAAAATAAACACATATAAGTCCAAAACAATAGCTGTGGTTCCTGATGACACACTGAGGTCTTGTGAAGCCAAATTGAAATTGGTCTGTGTAAGAAATTGAACATGATTTACAATATTATTAGCTACAATCCACGGTATGATCAAACAGATATTGGCGCATGTGAGAGTGTAGTCTGATTGTAGTCTTGTTGCTTGCAACAAGATTGTAGTCTTGTTGCTTTTGATGACAATAATAGCTAATAATAAAGCTAATAATATTGTGAATAATGTTTAATTGATTGTTTTGCTTCACTAAGGACCACAGATTCTCATACACATTTTCTATAATGTGCTACTGAAGAAAAAAATCACCATCTTGGATGACCTGTGGATGAGTAGATTAATGCTGCGTTCACACCAGACGTGGAACGCACGTAAAGCGCGAGTGATTTACATGTTAAGTCAATGCAAACGTGCGAATAGACATCCTGTGGTGCAATATGCGCGAATGGCGCGGCGCGAATGATGCAAACTGCGTGAATGGTGCGGTGCGAATGGCACGATACGCGCGAATGGTGCAGCGCGGTGCGAATTGAGCGTTTTGCGCGTTTGACGCGTGTTTCGCGCGAATCACTCGAGTTCGAAAATCTGAACTTCAGCGGACATTCGCACTGCGTTAACCAATCAGGAGCTTGCTCTTGTGGGGGCATGATTGTGACGCATCGCCTGTTGTCGGTGTTCTGGGGGAAATCCTCCAGCCTTCACCGACAACAGTTCATCAAACTGGGCTTGGCTCAGTCAGAAGCACCGCTGAAAGCCTCCGTCATCCAGGTTCAGTTTCTGGAGGAGTTTATGAGCTCATAGTGCTGGATGCACCTCTGAAAGGATGTAGTGGACTCAGACACGACCCTAAACGTATCAATGCTGTTTTTCAGTTTTCATAAAGCCATAAACACTGTTATTTTCTTCATAAAATCCTTGTTATCCATGTCACAGGGCAGACAGAAGCCCTGCCCATTATGCAAATCCGCGTCTGTTTTGACGCGCGAATAAATCGAGTAACCTCAAATGTACATGCTGCGATTTATCCGCGGGTTCAGTGTCTGGTGTGAACACAGCATAACAGGATTTTTTTGGCTGAACTATCCCTTTAACCAAGGAAAAGGAGACACCATTTGTGGAAAAAGTAATTAGGGCCGCAAGATAAATCAAAATTAAATCACAATCTTCATTTAGCAAAAGCTGTGATTTGTTATTTTACTTCAAAATCGCACTTCAAAAAATTGCCATTTTTACTATTGAACGAATGAACGAACTGTCATTCATTTTGAACAAATCTTTTTATATGACTCATGGAGTGAATCATTCATTTGCACATGCGCACATAGCCACAGTCATATCACCCTGCAGCCCAAGACCAGTAACTCACTGAAGCTAAGCAGGGCTGAGCCTGGTCAGTACCTGGATGGGAAACCACATGGGAAAGCTACTGTAAGTTGCTGTTGGAAGTGTTGTTAGTGAGGCCAGCAGGGGGCGCTCAACCTGTGGTCTGTGTGAGTCCTAATGCCCCAGTAAAAGTAAAGGGGACACTACACTGTCAGTGGACACCGTCTGTCAGATGAGACGTTAAACCGAGGTCCTGACTCTCTGTGGTCATTAAAAATCCCATGGTACTTCTCGTAAAGAGTAGGGCAAACCTGGCCAAAGTCCCTCAATCAGCCCTTAAGATCATGGCCTCCCAATCATCCTCATCCACCAAAGTGGCTCTATCACTGTCTCTCCACTCCACCAATAGCTGGTGTGTGGTGAGCGCACTGGCGTCGTTGTCCTGTGGCTGCCATTGCATCATCCAAGTGGATGCTGCACACTGGTGGTGGTGTGGAGAGACCCCCCCCCCCATTCATGATCTTGAAGCGCTTTGGGTGTATGGCCATACACAATAAATTTGCTATATAAATACACACATTACGAGCTCGCATGCCACCTTGGAGTGGTCTGTTTCGTGCAGAATGCGCATGTCTGGCCTCAAACCATATTGATATGAATGATATTGGATAATCCCGCATCGTGTTGGGGAATCATATTGATATATCCCCAGAATACCGGTATTGTTACAACTTCTCTTTCCGGGGAAAAAAGCCAGAACGAATTTATTGGTATTTTCGTATATACAGACCTTTCCGGAAAATAATTTACTGGAAAGGTCTGTGTAATAGGGGCTACTGTTGAAAGGGGCTATAGATTATTGCATTACATTTGATAGTATTTCAGTTGCATTGCTGTCCATGCAAGGACACAAAGCTTCATCAAAGTTATGTTGTGTCCAAAAGATGAACAAAAAAAGACCTTTTATCAATTTGTTCTCATGTGACACTTTAAAATGTGCATTAAAACAGAGATGAAGGAAGCCTATATAGTGTCTCGGTCCAGATAAACTTCATCAAGACGTGAGGCTTTATATAAGCTGGACCTGAGTTTGTTGTCAGGGCAGGATTCCCAGAATGAGCGAATGTTTTTGTAGGGATAAAAACAGGCCGGAGCAGGTTATATAAAAATCCAATAAGAGCGGTTTGAGTGAGTTCAATGAGCAAACAACATATTAAAGGAATAGTTCACCCCCCAAAAATTAAAATCAAAGGACCCTCAAGTGGTTCCAAACCTGTATGAGTTTATTTTTTCTGCTGAAAACAAAAGAAGATATTTAGAACAATGTTGGAAACCAGCAGCCATTGACAATGAAAATCAATGGCTGTCAGTTTCAACATTCTTCAAAGTATCTTCTTTTTGGTCAACAGACGTGAAAACTTTAATGATTAAATGATACACCTTTAAACATTTTTGGTTTGTGATTAGATTATGTTTTAAACAGTTTTAGAGGAGTTGTGGTGACATTTCCAGGAGTTCTGGGTGTGTTTCTGTGGAATTGCTGAGGTGTTTTCAGGGTTTTTAGCATTGCAATATGGCGTTTGGATTATTCTGGGTGGTTTCTACTAGACAGTTGCTCACTGGCATCTCAAAAAGTCCCTCTTTTAATGTGAGTTAAGGGGTGTTGCAGCTTTTTATTTCCTGCCAGACCAAAACCACAGTCAGTGCTTTTCATTTCATTTTAGTTCTGGACATGTTTGCCACTTGTGTAACGTTTGAGATTTCATTCTGTGCGTATGCAGAGTTTCATTCTGTGCGGATGCTATATTTTTTATTTTGTTGTATTTTTTATTTTTATTTTTTACAGTGGATTCATTTATAAAAAACACCCAAAAAAACAGCAACAATATTAATAATAATAATAGTAGTAATAATAATAATAATAATAATAATAATAATAATTATTATTATTATTATTATTATTATGCTCTATTTATAATTATTTGTCTGTTTCCTTGGTTGTTTGGCACTTCATATTTTTTGGGTTGAATTTGTTTATTTTTCTTCAAAGTGGATCAACTTGTGTCACCCAAAAACAATGACAAATAAAATAAATAGATATAAATAATAAAATATAAAAATGGAACAGTTAAAATCAAGATAAATATGTCAAATAAAATATGTAGAGTTCAAATTATAATTCTAAAAATAAGAAAATATAATGTTTATTATTATTATTATTATTATTATCATTATTTTTATTATTATTATTATAATTATTATTATTATCAACTTCCTTAGTTTTTTGGCACTTGTGTAACATTTAAGATGGTTTCAGTTTGTGTGTAAACTATGTTTTTTATTTTGTTGTATTTATTATTATTATTATTATTATTTTTACAGTGAATGCATTTGTATCACCCCAAAAACACAAATAAATTGATAGAAATAATAAGATATAAAAATGAAACTCAATTAACAACTAATTAAATATGTAAAATAAAATATGTAGAAATCAAATTAGAATTATAAAAATAAGAAAATATTTTTAAAATTATTATTACTATTATTATTATTAATAATAATGATGTTGATGATGAGGGGTCGGGTATATTAACTCAAGTGTGTGTGCGCATTTGTGTGTGTGTGTGTGTGTGTCCGTAGTACTCGAGGCACAATTGTTTCTGCTCTAAATGAAGAGCACGTGCATCATCAGCACTGCAGCCTCCCTCAAACGCACACACACACACACACACACACACACACACACGGAGCACAGCGAGAGACAGAGCGATTAGCAGACTGGATGACAGGCCAAAATATTTCTGATTTCTGTGATGTGGCCCAACGTCAAGCCTGAGGCTTTAAACCAGGCCTTTAGAGTTCAGAGGAAAAGCCTTTCACACACAGGATGACAAGAAGCACGAGATGTCCTGATCTCTCACATATATTAATATTGAATATGTTCCATGCGAGGTGGGTAAAGACAGATAAAGTGGGTTAATAAAATGACTTAAGCCTTTAACACTTCATGAACATTCACGAGTAAATGTTGGCCTTTTCAAGGTCCCTTATAATCCCATAATCTGGATAATATTTGTGTTAGCCAGGCAGTTTTATTTTTTTTAAGTATAATATATTTTGGTTTTGTTAAGTTTAAAACAAAGTATCAAATGTGGTGAAAATAAAAATTGATTAAAAAAATATATAAAACTTTTATTTTATAAAATAATTGCTTGCATGGTTTCCGCTACATTCATTCTTCCGTGACGGGGCGCACACCAAAATTCCTCCCGCCAAAGCTACAGTACAGCTTCTCATTCAAAACCTACAGTTGTTGCTGTTTTTTTTTTTTATAGCGGGTTATAATCGCACCAAAACTTATTAAAATGTAAGTGAATTATAACAGAGCAAACTTTTCTGTTGTCATAGTAGAGTTGTGCGTTATTTGTTTAACCCTTAAGGTTATATGCTGACTGACTGATGCGTGAGGCCAGCAAACATGATGTAGCTTCCAGTTAGGATGAACACCGTTTCCAAAATTATACTTTATTTTTAGACAAATATCTGTGGTTCTGCATACAGTGACTTCATCTTGCTGGAGTTTATGGCCATTTCACTTTACTTCAGAACGCATTAATGCCTCTCTGTAGATCTATTGAAGACATTCATAAAGATTTCTAGAAAATCTTATAAATGTTGGAGACATACTCATACATGTCCAGAATAACCTACTGTACCACACCTTCTTCCATCATCATTATATTTTACAGGAAAGCCTGAATGCTTTTATACTGGTGATTTGACTGACGCCAGAGGCGATCTCTCTGTGATCGTTTCGTTATAAATTTAGGATTAGTTTACGAAAAAGGTATTAATTCGCAGGTCACATGTGTTCTGAACTGTGGGTTGTGAGTCATGTCTCAACCGTGATCCGTTACACCCCTATTTTCCAGCAGATGTCTATCCAGCTGCAACCCAGTACTTGGAAACGCCCATACACTTTCACGTTCACGCTCATACACTACGGCTAATTTAGTTTATTCAGTTCACCTGTACCGCATGTGTTTGGGCTGTGGGGGAAACCGGAGCACCCTGAGGAAACCCACATGAACACGGGGAATATAATAAACCACACAAGACTTTCTCCAGAAGAAAAAACATTATCAGAAATACTATGAAAAATTCCTTGCTCTGGTAAACATCATTTGCAAAATATTTGAAAACGAAAAAAATGACAAGAGGGCTAATAATTTTGACTTCAACTGTAGATATTGCATATACCGTGATCGCGGACGCCCTAACTCTGGCCACTCCCACCTGCAGTCTTCGTTCTTCATCTGCAATTTTGTTGTGTCAGCCACGCTGTAAACTGAAGACTATGGGTGGTCGTGCTTTTTCGTACAGTGCGTAAAGTTATGGAATGGCCTACCCATCAGCATCAGGAATACTGTTTCTCTGTAATGTTTAAAGAAACTTCTTAACATCCGGTACCGGGTTCAAGAAGTCATCGACTTTCGCTTTAAGATTTAAAGGGCCAGCACTGCACCAGACCCCCGTAAGTGGTTTTGTTTGAAAGTGTAGAATTTATATTTTATGCACGTATGCATCACTTTGGTTTTTATTCTACTGTACAAAAGTTATTTACACTTAAATACACAGTATTTTGGACACCCGAGCTGGGTATTGAACATTGGTTCATTTTCATATTTTTACATATGACACATGTACAAAGTTATAGCTCAAATGAAAGCTCTTCCCGGTGCTCATACAGTTCTTGCATTCTTTTTACTGAATTATATTCACATATCAAACAGTTGCCGAATGAATCGCGGTGTTTCCATGGCGCAGAAATGAAAACAATACATTTATGATCAATAAGCAGCCCCAGATAGCACAGACAGCTGTCATCTCTTACCTTTTGCTGTGCTCTTCAGGGCCATTCTCCTCTGTTTTGAGGTTATGTGCATAAGTAATCCTTTTATATGTCTGATGTGGTCCAAACACAGTGAATTATGTTTGATCAAACAAAAGAATAGTGAAAGATGAAAACAATGATCGCTCCCTGTGTACAATAACTTTTGCATAGATTATGGTGGAGACATTTTTCTTTTTTTCCTATGATTACAGACATGTGCAGGAACCACCTAAATTAATTACAGCACGCTAGACCACACAGAACCTAAAAGGTACTCTTTCAGATTTGAGTTTATAAAAAAATATATACAAAAAACGCCTCTTTTTTTTTTAGGTGTTTATTATAGATATTGCATTTACACCTCTGGATGTGGATTTGGGAAGCTTTTAAATTTGGGTAGGCAAAATCCAGGTGGAAATCCCCAAAATAGCACTGAAGTATTAATTAAAATTGTATGTTTTTTATGTTATAGTACTTTAAATTTAATCAAAGTATGTTAATTTGCTTTTGTTTTCTGATCATTTTACTTTTTTAGATTAACATTTTGACATTTGTTTAGTTTAGTACCAGTTTTGAATATCTAATACAGTAGACCAGATTTTTGTTTTTAATAATTTTTTATTTTAAATCTTAGTTTATATGTACTATATTTTGTATTTAATTGTCCATTTAATTTTTCAGTTGTTTTGTGACTTTTTTGTATTTAATTTGAACTTTTTATTTTTGCTTTTGTTTTCTGATCATTAAATATTGATATTTTAATATTTATTTAGTTCAGTACCAATTCAAAATATTTAATACAGTAGATCAGATTTTTTTCTTTAAAATGATATCGCATTTACACCTCTGCATGTGGATTTGGGAAGCTTTTAAATTTATGTAGGCAAAATCCGGGCGGAAATCCCAAAAATTGCACTGGAGTTTAACTGGTTAACTTTTTTGATTAATTATTTTTGTTAATTTTATCATCCAGTTATATTGAATGGTTCATATTTTATTGTTTTATTGTGGTCTTTTTTTACTGTTTTTATTGTTCTGCTTTTTTTGTCTTGTATGCCTGTTAGTGCTTCGGGTCTAATAAAAGTGCATTATAAAAAAAATGTATATTTTTATTATTTTTTTTATTTTGTATTATTTTTTTTATTTATTATTTTTATTATCGCGATAACGATACTTTTCGATATACTGTGCAGTCTTACACTGAACACATTTTCAATATGATATTAAATCACAGAAATGAAAAGCAGATCCAACAACGACGTCTTTTTGTTAATCTGTTCCGGTGTTTACTCATCAAGATGCTTCCGTCGTTCAACCAAAATAATCCACATCTTCATCTCTTTCTGTTTTCCAGGGCAAATATCGACGAGGTGGAGACGGAGGTGGTGGAGATTGAAGCCAAGCTTGACAAGGTCAGACGCTTTAAAACCCGACATATTGACCTCGTAACCCCAACAGAGTGCATTTGACAATCACAGCTTATTCATTTTCTTGGAAATCCCATCTAATAATACCCTCGAGGAGTTCTGTAGCCAAACACTGACATCTGATGACTCTCCAACAAGGTCAAGCGGTCAAACATAGGCTTTAGGGATCACGGGATGTGCAAATGTGTGTGTAAATCCAGCAGGGAAAGCAGAAAGATGGCTGGTTTGTCATTAGAGAGCAGCAGGAGCATGTGCGGATGATGGAGAAATGTTTGTGGTTTATGTCGCGGAGATTAGAGTATTGTGGATTAACGTACAGTGATGGTAATCCTGTTTAAATGCTGTAAAGATGGTTGGAGCCATCTTTGGTTGGATTGGTTGGACAATCTAACACTGAAGTGTAGGATAATTCTTCCAGTACTGTAGACTTAGGGGAGTGTTTATTAGATGGAAACTTTTATTTAGATTTTTTTAAACGTAATTATATGCTTTAAAATAGCATTTTATACTTAATTAGATTATTTTTTTATTTATATTTATTTTGGTTTCCGATCATTTTATTTATTTCATATTAATAATTTAACCATAATTTTCTTACCACCTATTTAGAAGTTCTAATAGAGTAAACCATGTTTTTATTCTTAATTTTTATTTATTTAATAAATTTATTTATTTATTTTATTTCATTTTTTTAATTTCATAAATGCTTGTTTAAATGTATTATATATTGTATTTAATTGTTTTTGTTGTTATTAATTTTTGTTATTATTAAATTTGTTATTTGTTTAATTAATGGATTTATATATTTTTTTGTTATTTTATTTGTTTGTATGAATTCATTTATATAAAAAATTGTTTATATATTTAATTTATTGTATTTAATTGTTTATTTAATTTTTCATTTGTTTTGTGACCTTTTTATATTTAATTAATTTTTTTTATTTTGCTTTTGTTGTCTAGTCATTTTATTCACTCTATATTATAATGTATTTAATATTTTATCATTTTATTTTATTTTATTTTATTTTTATTTTTTTTTTATTTAGTGTTTTGCTTGTTTTTTGATCATTTTTTATATTAATATTTTAAAATGTATTTAGTTTAGCACCAATTTAGATGATCTAATACAGTAGACCAGATTTTTGTTATTAATTTGTTTTTTAATTTAATGTTGTTTTTTATATTGTGTGTTGAAATAGTATTATATAGTAGTAATATAAATCATTTGCTTTTGAAATTTGCTTTTCTGATCAGTTTATTTGTTTTATATTCATATTTTAAGTTGAGTACCAATTTTGAATATCTAATACAGAAGATTTTTGTTTTTTAATTTAATAATCTTTTATTTACATTTTATATTGTATTTAATATTTTATTATGATTATTTTTATTCATATTTTAAATGTTAGTTTATATGCAATATATTTTGTATTTAATTGTTCATTTAAACTTTCATTTGTTTTGTGACTGTTTTATATTTATTTTATTTTATTTTGCTTTTGTTTTCTGATCATTTTATGTTAATATTTTAACTTTTATTTAGTTCACTACCAATTTAGAAATATCTAATACAGTAGACCAGATTTTTTGTTCCTAATTTTATTTATTTAAATTTTATGTTTTTTTATGTTATAGTACTTTATATTTAACCAAAGTCTGTTAATTTGCTTTTGTTTTCTGATCATTTTACTTTATTATATTAACATTTTGCCATTTGTTTAGTTCAGTACCAATTTAGAATACCTAATACAGTAGACCAGATTATTGTTTTTAATTTATTTTTTATTTTAAATTTTAGTTTATATGTATTATATGTCGTATTTAATTGTCCAATTAATTTTTCAGTTGTTTTGTGACTTTTTTTGTATTTAATAAGAACTTTTTTTTATTTTTGCTGTTGTTTTCTGATCATTTTATATTGATATTTTAATATTTATTTAGTTCAGTACCAATTCTAAATATTTAATACAGTAGACCAGATTTTTCGTTATTAATTATTTTTATTATTTTTTAAAAATATTTTTATTTACATTTATTTATTTGTTTATTTATTATATTATAAATGTTAGTTTATATGTATTATATATTGTATTTGATTGTTTATTTGTTTTAGTGAACTTATATTTGTTTCCTACTAGGTTTAAAATAACACATACACACACACACACACACACACACACACACACACACACACACACACACACACACACACACACAATTACCAATATAAATCCACAATATACATATATTCCCTCATATAATCATAAACAAGTACACAAAAAGATCCACAAAAGCCAGGTTTTGTAAACTACAATCTCCACACAAATACACACACAATCATAGTTTGACTGATATGTAATAAGCGCTCATTGGCTCACAGATGTCACTTTTAGCTGTAAATAAAGAGCGCATATGTTTCTCTAATGCTCACGATCTCCATCTGTTTCTGAAGACCTTGAGTGACAGCTGTCAAACCAGATTACACCTGCGGCACTCAGAGCTTTAAAGGTTTAGAGGTCATATGTACAGTATGTGTATGTGTATGTATGTGTATGTATTTTCATTGTGTGGTTTACAGTATGTTTGCATGTGTGCGTGTGTGTTTTCTGTATGTGTGCGTCCTGTGTCATTCGTGTGTTTTGCTTTACTGTTTTCAACTGAGATTCAAAGAGGTGACTTGGTCTTTTTGTGCGTTTGGTTGAGCTGTTTGTTTGTTGTTATTTGCCGTTTCCATGAGTTTTAATTACAACAACATGCAACTTTAAATCATTTCATCAGGCTCAGCAAAACATCAGCATTACTGCAGGCTCTTACATGATCCCGACTTGTGCAAAGAAACTGAAACTTACTGTTTGCTTGATTTGCTTATGTGTTTCAATACACTTTTTTTATTTTCATGTATTCATTTAGCAAAAGCTTTCATCTAAAGCGACTTACAAGTATGGATAAAATAATTACTTCAAATCAGCAGAGAGTATTTAAATTCCATGACAAATCTAAGTTACTAAATCTATAAGTCTATGTTTTATTTTTATTTATGAATATATTAAATATAAATATACAAATATAATTTATAAATGTAATATATAAAAGTATGAACAAATATATAGATATATAGAGAACAAATATAGTTATAGAGCTTTAACAAATATAATAATAAATAAATAAATAAATAAATAAATAAATAAATAAATAAATAAATAAGAATATAAAAGAATAAGTCACAAATAAGTAATGGATTTATTTATATTTATTTATTTATATTTTAAATGTTAGTTTATATGTATTATATATTGTATTTAATTGTTCATTTGTTTTTGTGACCTTATATTTGTTTCCTACTAGGTTTAGAATATCTAATATGGTAAGACTAGATATACACACACACACACACACACACACACACACACACACACACACACACACACACACACACACACAATTACAAAATATCCACAATATACATATATTCCCTCAGATAATTATAAACAAGTACACAAAAAGATCTACAAAAGTCTGTTTTATTTTTATTTATTAATGTATTAAATATAAATGTAAAAATAAAATGTATACATTTTAAATATAAAAATATAAACAAATATATAGATATATAGAGAACAAATATAGTTATAGAGCTATAACAAATATAATAATAAATAAATAAATAAATAAAAGAATAAGCTACAAATAAGTAGTCGATTTATTTACATTTATTTATTTATATTTTAAATGTTAGTTTATATGTATTATATATTGTATTTGAATGTTCATTAGTTTTTGTGACCTTATATTTGTTTCCTACTAGGTTTAGAATATCTAATATGGTGAGACTAGATATATATTTGTAATTGTACTCTTCAACAATATAAAAACAGGGCTGACAGTGGCTCAATGGTTAGCACTGTTGCCTCACAGCAAGAAGGTTGCTGGTTCAAGTCCTGGCTCGGTCAGTTGGTCAGCATTTCTGTGTTTACATGTTCTCCTCGTGTCCGTGTGGGTACTAAATTGTCTGTAGTGTATGTGTTTGAATACGTGTGTATGGATGTTTCCCAGTGATGGGTTGCGACTGGAAGGGCATCCTCTGCGTAAAACATATGCTGGATAAGTTCTCGGTTCATTCCGCTGTTGTGACGCCTGATGAATAAAGGGACTAAGCAGAGGGAAAATGAATAAATAAAAAATAAAAAAACATAATTTATTAAAATAATAAGGGTTATCTGATTTTTTTATGATCTACATACATTTGTTATATAAAATCATAAAAACATTAAAGTTTTATGTAATTTTTTTTTCATAAACATTTTTTTTTTCATTCGTTATATAACATATTTAATTATACTCATTATAGAGATCTTATTATACAAACACTTTTGATAGTTTCGTTAGGCTTCACCAGGTAAAATGGAGACTTTTTCTGTAGTAATATACTGTCAAAGTTACACTGAAGAGGAATAGTATTGCTTAATTATCAATTTTTCCACAACATCTTGGTTTCTGTAAACTGACTGAACAGTATTTCATATCATCAAGTACATAATGCACTTCAGATTGTTTTAGCATGAAAACCTTTATTATTATTATTAGTCCCCCTGAATTATGAGCCCTCCTGTTTACCCACCCCCAATTTCTGTTTAATGAAGATAAGATTTTTTTTAAACAAATTTCTAAACATAATAGTTTTGATTACTCATTTCTAATAATGGATTTATTTTATCTTTTTCATGATGACAGTAAATAATATTTTAATATTTTATTTTTCAAGACACTTCTATACAGCTTAAAGCGACATTTAAAGGCTTAACTAGATTAATTAGGTTAACTAGGCAGGTTGGGGTAATTAGGCAAGTAATTGTATACCAATGGTTTGTTCTGTAGACCATTAAAAAAAACCTTAAAGGGGCAAATAGTTTTGACCTTAAAATGGTTTTTAAAAAATGAAAAGAAAAGAAAAAATATTATCAGACATCTCTTTGCTTTGTTAAACATCATTTGGAAAAATATATAAAAAAATAATAATTAAAAAAGGGGCTAATAATTCTGACTTCAACTGTATATAACTTTGAAAACTATTTATATTATATAAAACATTAAACTTAGAAAAATACATTAAATAAGAGAATATAATAAAACTATATTATTATTATTATTATTATTATTACTAGTATTATTAATGATGTTGATGATGAGATGTCGAGCATGTATTAACTCAAATGCGAGATACATTTAAATTTTTTATTTAGCAAAATATGTATTATTATTATTGTAATGATTTTACTATTATAATTACTTTATTATTATTAATATTGGTTTTATTAACTGTTAATTAAAACAAGATGTAACTTTGGGTAAACTAAATAATTAGGGTTTTGATTACAATTTGGATTTATAATATTATGAAATAAGTAAAGTATTTGCGTTGAATCAAAAAAATATGTGAATGAATCATTGATTTAGTAAAAAAAAAGACTTAAAAGATTCATTCAAAAATGCTGATTCATCCAGTAATGAAACAAGTGAAGCTTTACTGATTTATTGATGATTTTAGAATCTTTCTAACTGTTATTTACAACAAGATGCCATATTTGTCAATTAATTCAACTCAACTGTTATGATCTAGACGTATATGTTTGATCCTCTAAGAAACTATTGAAGTCACACTGAATATTTCTTGCTTATTATTTTTAGTAGACTAAAATCTGCATTCTCATGAACCAACTGAACCAGCAACAGAAAATGCATTTCACTCTGTTTTTGCATGACTGTCTCTTGTTAGTTCTTCTGTCAGTCAGTTCTGATGTATGTGTGTCTGTTCGGCAGATGTGTAAAACAAGGCCTCAGTGTTTGCCAGTTTGACTCATGAGCAGTGTTTTGGGGAATTAAGAGATCTTGCGTGTGTGAGCGCAATCGAAAAAACACCTGAGCTATGAAAGAGGAAGATCAAATACAGAAGAAATGAACAATCCGGGATAAAGGGGAACTAAACTTTGCGCTCCGGTTCATCTTAGACTCTTATGCTGGGACAAACACATGGAGACCATCTGAGAATGTGTCCCGTCAGGCATTAAACAAACACACAACCACATGTGAAAGCCCTCTGCTGAGTCCGGGACGTGTGGCGTATGTGAAAGTGGGAGATTTTTGCCTTGGCTTTTGCATGTGGGAACTAGTAATTGGCACATTAGTGAGGAGAATTACTGGCCAGATGAAGCCGCACCTGCTGTGTGTGTGTGTGTGTGTGTGTGTGTGTGTGTGTGTGTGTGTGTGTGTGTGTGTGTGTGTGTGTGTGTGTGTGTGTTAACAGTCAGTTTAATGCTTATATGGAGTTGTGGTGAATTTCTTACGAGTGAGTCAATGAATCATGTAGGAGATTAAGTTAAAGTGTGCGAGTGAATCATTGATTTGTAGGAAAACTGATTCATTCAAAAATGATGATTCATCCAGTAATGAAACAATTGAACATTTAGTGAGTCGATTCATTTAGTGAATCAGTGACTTACTGAATATATAGTCATTTATATGTGTGTGTGTTCGTGAGTTTGTGTGTAAAGTCAGCTTAATGCTTTTATAGAATTCTAGTGAATTTCTTACAAGTGAGTCAATAGCCCCTTTCACACATACAGACCTTCCCGGGAAATTACCGGCAATTTTCAGGAAAGGTCTGTATGTGTGAACAGGTCCTTTTTGAAACAACCCAGGCTCATTGTGGAAATGTAGTCCGGCGGACGTTTCTGGAGACCGCGGAATAGGTCCCGGCGGGTACGTACGGCTGCAGTTTTTGTTTTCGCGAATACGCGAGAGGCCGCTGTTGCACGCTTTTTTGCACCTAAGACGCCTCTCGCTACCGTGGTTCGTGCCCGCGCTGTTCTCGCGTGAACCCGCCGAAGGCCAGCATCTGACTGACCGGATGATTGACTGCGCGATCGGCCAATCGGCCAACCCGCCCTCCTCCTTCCCCGAACCCAACCAATTTTACCGATCGACCTGCCCGCCCGCTCGCTTCCCTAAACCCGAGCAACAGTTCACAAAAGCCGTCCAAAAAAACAAAAGCCCTGATTTTTTTTTTTATTCCACCGCCTTTTCGGATTTCGCCTCGTTCTCGCCCTGTCACGAAAACTCGTTCACTTAATTTTTGGGATTCTGTTTTTGTCTTACCTGATTGCTGGAGCTGCTCTTCCCCGGACTCGAAACCGGTCGCCTTGGTTGACCCCTCTCCGCAACTCGAGCCTGTCGACGTACACGCTGAGCTGAGTGGACAAACGGGTTGCAGCGGGGAAGCCCTCTACAAGGAGGTAAGGCAATGCGAAAGGGAACGGCGTCACACCGCCCCGCAGCGTTCGCTTGAAAAAAATAAACGCGGCCGTACGTACCCCCCGGGACATATTCCGCTGTCTCCAGAAACGTCCACGGGACAACGTTTTCAGAATGAGCTTGGGTTGTTTTGAAAATACAGGTAAATTCATTCTGGCTATTTTCCGGAAAAAGAAGTTGTAAGATTACCGGTAAGATTGGCGGAAAGAGCGCATGCACGTATAGACTGACGTGAGACGTCTACTTTAGCCAATCAGTACAGTCAGAAGCATTCACATCCGCACGGTTTATAAAAATAAAAGCCTTTGAATATTTTTGCAGACACATTTAGCTGCTAAGGTTTTAGTTAGATAACATTTCTATGTTCCTTCTTAATTCTATCTTTGTAAATAGCTATCGATAAAATGTTTATGATAAGCCGTTGTTTGTTTACCTTCAAGCTCTGCTTCCTTCAGTTGCTTGACGTGTCGCGTGTGCCCGTGACGGAGTGAGCACCAGCACACACACGTTATGTATATTTCGACATGCGAAAGTGTTTCTCTATATATTTTCATCGAAGTTGTTCACAATACTTCTCCATCCAGAGTTTGTAATGTAGTCAAATGTTTACACATATAAGCGCAGCCGTTTAGAGGTAATTTCTGGTTAATGATGCGAGAATTTACCGGTATTTTGGAATGGATGTGTAAACGGTCTTTTCCAGAAAAATTCCTTAACGTCCTCGCCTGTGTGAACAGCACTTTTTTTAAATCACAGGTAAAGTCGTTCCGGAAATTTTCCAGATATTTACTGGTATCACTGTGTGAAAAGGGGTTTTAAATCGTGTAAGAGATTTGCTTAAAATGTGGATTTATTGTTTAATATAAGAAATAAAGTGTTTGAGTTGAATCGTTGAATTGTATCAAAACTGATTCATTCAAAAGTGTTGATTCATCTACTAATAAAAGAAGGGAATTTTTTGTGAGTCGAGTCATTCAGCGAGTCAATGATGAACAGAAAATATAGTCCTTGTTTTATGTTTGTGTGTTGAGTCAGCTTAATGCTTATTTGGAATTCTAGTGAACCTTATGAGACAATCAATGAATCATGTAAGAGATTTGCTTAAAATGTGTATTTATTCTTTAATCAAAAACGTAAATTGTTTGAGTTGAATAAAAAAAAGGTCTGTGAGTGAGTCATTTATTTGTAAATAAACTGATTCATTCAAGAATTCCGATTCATCCAGTAATGAAACAAATAAATTTTTAGTGAGTCGATTCATTCAGTGAATCAGTGACACACTGAATATATAGTCATTTATATGTGTGTGTTCGTGAGTTTGTGAGTGTGTGTGTGTGTGTGTGTGTGTGTGTGTGTGTGTGTGTGTGTGTGTGTGTGTGTGTGTGTGTGTGTTTGTTTGTGTTTGTTTGTGGGATTTAAGGAAATATCTTGGGTTAAAGTCAGCTTAATGCTTATGTGCATGTGTGGTGTGGATATTAAAGTGCTAGGATTATAGTTTGTAGTGTTGATGTAAACACTGGTGTAGTGATTAAACTAGAGTTAATCACCTTTTGAAAGTAACTTCATTCATTCAAAGATGCTATTGATTTTTCCTGGTATGCCAGAAGGTATGACTGCTAAAAAAATGTTTGTCATAGAAACATTTGTCGGAATATTGAAACAAATGAAGTTTTTATAAGTGAGCCATTGAATCATTCAAGAGTTTTCTTTAAAAAACAGTAAGTCAATGAATCATTTAAGAGATTTGCTCAAAATGCTGATTTATTCTTTGTTGAAGGAAGTCTTTGATTTAAAACCAAAACATCTTGAAGTGTTTGATTTCTTTAAGAACCTGAACCAATTAAAAATTTGGATACATCCAGCAATAAATCAAGTTAAGTTTTAGGGAATCGACGTTTGTATTAGAGCTGCATGATTCTGGCTAAAATCATTAATTCATTTTCTTGTCGGCTTAGTCCCTTTATTAATCCGGGGTCGCCACAGCGGAATGAACTGCCAACTTATCCAACAAGTTTTTACACAGCGGATGCCCTTACAGCCGCAACCCATCTCTGGGAAAAATCCACACACACACTCATACACTACGGACAATTTAGCTTGCCCAATTCACCTTTACCGCATGTCTTTGGACTGTGGGGGAAACCGGAGCACCCGGAGGAAACCCACACGAAGGCAGGGAGAACATGCAAACTCCACACAGAAACGCCAACTCAGCTAAGGTTCGAACCAGCGACCCAGCGACCTTCTTGCTGTGAGGCGACAGCACTACCTACTGCGCCACTGCCTCACCCTCTGGCTAAAATTAAAATCGCTTTTTTTTTTGCTTGAAATAAAGATCACGATTTTCTCATGATTCTGTAGATGTATAATAAAGCTTAATATGAGTCGGTAATTATTATTGTTTTTTTTTTTAAACATATGGTAAAACAACAATATTAATATTATGTGTATGTCCACTGGTTTCTATAAATAATTCTATTCTACTTATAATAATTCTGATGTTGAATTATGTTTGAGATATAGGCCCATGCTTGCAATCTGTAGTAATAAGTAGTTATACTGACACTAAACATTTATTTTCATGCACAACTGTGGGTTCGCTATGAAAGAAAAAACGTATCAAATGCTTGTCGCAGTCATAACTCTAAAATACGATATGATCGTTTAAATGATGTGCATGCTTTCGGTTTCATTTTCACTGCTAAGTGGTGTTCATACTTTACGCGCGGCTCTCAAACGATCACTCTGTGCCACAAACTGAATATTATTTGCAAATTTATTACCTGTTACTCTCAGTCTATGCAGGTTCTGTTCACTAAAGTAGACGGGCGCGCGTCTATCATTAAGTAGGGTGCGCACCCACCCTCTCTGTGACAGCTCTCGGTCAGCAGCTCACGTCACGTGTGATTTCCCGGCCGCGGATACAGCTTTATATGAAGACCATAATGACATTTTTTTGGTAAATTATACCTTATAAATACAGTATGTGACTCTTCAACATCATTTGGAGGTGTCGTTATATGTCTTCTTCTTCTTCTTCTTTGGCCTTAGTCCCGTATGGTTGCAGGGTCGGCTCTTTGGAACAATCCATTTTAGACTTGTCCATGTGATAACGACTTTTTTACACATTCCGGCCGGCCTGTCGTCTGGGCGTGTCACCCTCATACACTCATACACTACGGACTATTTAGCCTACCCAATTCAAATTCACCTGCAGCATGTCTTTGGACTGGGGGGAAACCGGAGCACCCAGAGGAAACCCATGCGAATGCAGGGAGAACATGCAAACTCCTCACAGATATGCCAACTGAGCCGAGATTCGAACCAGCGACCCAGCGACCTTCTTGCTGTGAGGCGATAGCACTACCTACTGCGCCACTGCCCCCCCCCCCCCGAATCGTAGAAATGCTGGATAAAGATCGTCTAGGGGGTTTAATCGAGATCGCAATCTTTTTTCGATTAATTGTGCAGCTCTAGTTTCTATCCACCTATTTTTATACACATTTTGGATATGCGCATAAAAATCGGTTAATTTAAACTACAAGATGAGCATAAATTTAGAAAATGCTCATTAAAAGTTGATACGCATAACTGAGTAGATTAAACTTTATTCGATAAGAAAAGATGCGCATAAACTATGATGGAAACACTTTTACTGAACAAATTCCAGTGTGCGCATTGAAAAAGGTCATGTGATTTTGTTATAAGAGATCCAATAGTATCTGGACGCAGCCTTTATAATGCAAGCTGAGACATCTGAGAATGATGCATCATTCAGCGATGCAATGTCAGACACAATGCACTCAAATGGAGCTGGTGACGTCACTGTGACGGGTAGGGTTAGGGGTGGGGTTAGGTGAGCCCATTAAAAAGCATTGGATGCAGCCCAGATTGCACTGCACCAGGTCTGAAGCCGGACCCCTCTCAAGAGATCATGTGATTATAAAAATGTGTGTGAATAGACAAACCAGCAGGCTGAGCACCCTGTAAAACATATGAAATGTTGTTTTGGTCATTCTAAAAATCTAACCATTTCAGTATTAGTGTTATTTTATTAATATTTACCTTCAGAACTCTCAAGAGCATCTGTTCTCTGCATCTCATGCCTTTAAATGCCACCACGTGTTCATTGCGTGTCGGTATCATCTTCTGAGGTGATAAAAATGTATTAAATAAAGAAAAGATTCACGCAGCTTCTCCTACTGCAGCAATTTACGTCTTTGCTGTTAATATTTGGCCCCAGTTAATCAGGAAGTGACAATTTTGTTTGCTTTGACTCATTGGATGAAAACGCAGCTTAATTTGCATGTCTTTTATGTGATAATTTAGTTTTATGCATAAATTTAATTAGCATTTTTGGATGGTAACACAGCTAATGACTCTATGCACTAAACATATAGTCATTATATAAAACATGCAGCATTATATTTAACAATTTTTTGTTTTCCATAGCAGCAGTATAGCACACCTATTCCACTAAGACCAAACACATCAACATTTCCATATGCATACAACTGAAGTTATTATTAGCCCCCCTGTATATCTCTCCCCCCCCCCAATTTCCGTTTAATGGAAAGAAGATTTTTCATTTTTCATAACTCATTTTTATTAACTGATTTATTTCATCTTTGCCATGATGACAGCACATAATATTTTACTAGATATTTTTCAAGATACTGGTATTCAGCATAAAGTGACATTTAAAGGCTTAACTAGGTTAATTAGGCAAGTTAGAGTAATTAGGCAAATCATTGCATAACAATGGTTTGTTTTGTAGGGAATCGAAAAAAGAATATTGCTTAATGGGATAATAATATTGACCTTAAAATTGTTTTAAAAATTGTTTTTTTTTTCTAGCCAAAATAAAGCAAATAAGTATAAATAAATAAGTAAAAACATTATTGGAAATACTGTGAAAAATTGCTTGCTTTTTTAAGCATAATTTGGGAAATGTTTGAAAAAGAAAGAAAAAAAATCAGGATCTTTACTTTTGTTTCTTCATGTTTCTGCTGATTGTATCTAATGTTCTCCTCTTTTTTTTCCTCTCTCTCTGTGTATTTGATGAATAGCTGGTGAAGCTGTGTGGCGGTATGATTGAAGCTGGGAAAGCGTATGTCACTGCCAACAAGCTCTTTATCAATGGTATCCGTGATCTGTCCCAGCACTGCAAGAAAGACCAGATGATATCGGTAATATTTCATTATTTACTTTTTCTGTGTGTTTGGTCTGCTTATAATTTCTGATCACAAGCAAAGGAGTGGAAATGTAAGAAATGTGGATCATAATGATGCTATTAATAATTATATTAATAACAATAATAATAATAATTATTATTATTAATATTATTATTATTCTATTTATTATTATTATTATTATTATTCATTCTTTTGTAAACTTTTCAGGAACAAAAATACTGTACAAAAATAGTGGTGTTTGTATAATAGAATATTCGGTAACACTTTACAATAAGGTTGCATTAGTTAATGCCCAGCGTGTTAACATGAACTAACTATAAACAGTGGTAATGGGATCATTAACTAACATTAACAAAACATGAACATAAACTGAAATAAATGCATTGTTCATTGTTTATTCATGGTAGTAAATGCATTGACTAATGTTAATAAGTATGAATTTGGATGTTAATAATGTGTTAGTACATGTACATTTATGATTAATAAATGCTGTACAAGTTTCATAAATAGGTAATGTTATACTATAAAATAACTTTAATTTTTGAAACCATAAAATTATCTATTTGTATTGTATAAAATTCTGCTATTATTATTATTATTATTATTATTATTATTATTATTATTTTCTTGTTTTGTTGTAGTTATTATTTATTTTTTATATACACATTTATAACTTTTTTAAAGGATCTTATTTAAATTTTAGACAAATTTTAAATGTATTATTCGAGTTGTATGTATTTTTATGATAAAATTATTATAATTACTAGCAATTATTTTCTCCTCACTTCAAACTAAAAATGTTTATTTTATTTTGTTTGTTTTGTTCTTTATTATTTTGATTTGTTTTATTTATGTGTATTATTTTTGTTTAATTTTATTAATTTAATTTTCATTTAATTTTATTTTATTTTAGTTTAATTTTATTACATTTCATTTAATTTAGTTTAGTTTTATTTAGTTCAATTTAATTACATTTTTTTTAGTTTAATTTATTTTAGTTTCATTCTATTAGTTTTAATTTAATAAAATTTCGTTTAATTTAAATTTATTTTTAGTAAATTTTATTGATTTTATTTTAATTTAGTTTAATTTTATTTAACATAATTTAATTTTATATATTTTAGTTTAGTTTGGTTTAATTTTATTACTTTTAATTTAATTTAATTTTATATATTTTTTGTTTAGTTTAATTTTATTAATTTTTATTTAGTTATTATTTTATTTAGATAAGTTTAACTTAATTTAATTTTTATTATTTTAGTTTGGTTTAGTTTAATTTTATTAGTTTAATTTAATTTAATTTAATTTTATACTGAGGTTTGACTGTGGGTGCAGTAGGTAGTGCTGTCGCCTCACAGCAAGAAGGTCGCTGGTTCGAACCTCGGCTGGGTCAGTTGGCGTTTCTGTGAGGAGTTTGCATGCTCTCTCCGCGTTCGCATGGGTTTCCTCCGGGTGC